>NW_017275921.1:537380-646478 GCF_001594065.2 Cyphomyrmex costatus
AAAATATCGGATTCTGGATATTCTTAGAGCAAATAATTCTAGAAACATTTTGAGACCAAAATGATCCCGGCAATTGATTGCTTTAATGTACTTTACTCTTGTACGCGACCCAGCACAGCCACACTGTGGGTCGAATTTTTCGACGTAAACGATGAGCAAAATATCGGATTCTGGATATTCTTAGAGCAAATAATTCTAGAAACATTTTGAGACCAAAATGATCCCGGCAATTGATTGCTTTAATGTATTTTACTCTTGTACGCGAACCAGCACAACTACACTGTGGGTCGAATTTTTCGACATAAACGGTGAATAAAAAAATAAACTAAATATTGTTTATCAAAATGGTAGAATTAATGTGGCGATCGAAAACAATAATGAAATTCTAAAGGTTTTCAAATTTCAGGGAAATTTTGTATTAGTAGGAATTAGAGGAGTTGATTTCAAAACAAGTTTCAAAGAAACATAATTCATAATATTTAAAAAGAGCATAATGGACCATTGCGCGCGTAGCGCGCGCAAGGAATGTGCTAGTATTGTATTAAATTAACATTTGAATATGTTAAAAAATTCAATACAAACGGTTAACAAGAACGTGAGTGAACCGTTTCTAATACAAATACAAGATGTTTTTACCGCATAAAAAGGCTAATGCTTACCATGTAAGGCATGCCCTAGGATCGGACTTACCGATTGCATTAGATTCAGGAACGGCGTTTACTTCCACTGTGTGCATGATCGCTGTAATAAAAATAATGGCAAAAGCCAGTGACAGAAATGATAGTTTCATCCTTCAATGTTTATTAAAACTCAAGCTGTAATAGCCTGTATAGAGTTGTGATTTGTTAGCGAAGCGTAATAGTGCTTATATAGAAACACAAGAAATATAATTTTAAGTTTAATACTTACATTTTGTATTACTTTTTTTATATTTTTTTTATATTTAACATAAAAATCATTTATTTTAAATCATAAAAATATTTTTATCTTATGCATGAAATACATAATGTTGTGCAAACAATAAAAGAAAGATCACAAAATTAAAATAAAACGAATATATGTTGATAACGAATACATGTTGATACGTGAAAAAATGACTTAAAAAATATATATATATAATGCACATATTGGTTTTAAAATTATAAGCTATAAAAAAATTGTTGCTACTTTTAAAAGATAAAGTCATATTCTTCAAGTCAAAATGTTTTTCTGACGAATAATTTTTCTTTTTATGTTGACTTATTATGTTTATACATTTTTAGAACATATTGATTATAGTATTATTTTGTTGTATTATGTACATAGTATCATGCATTTTAACATATGGATAGATAATAAAGAACTCGATGAAACCAATATTGAGATTTCTTTCAATTCTAGCGATCACATTATTCAACACAACATAAAGATTATAACGATTGCGAATGTTATATGTATATGGTGTGGATATGACAATTAAAGTTTTAAGAATGTATGTGTTATATTTCAAAGTATCACCAAAAATATAAGAATTTCATAGAAAGGTAGCTCATAGATTGTCCTACTATTACGTTTAAATAAGTTCAAAAGATTTGTGAGCAAACGAATGCATAAAGAAAAAAATCGATTTTTTAATTCGATACCAAAACTTAATTTTCTTGTATCTTTTGAACTAAGGGTGAGCAAACGAAAATTCCAACTGAGCATTCGTGAGCAAACGATGAGCAAACGAATGCATGAAGAAAAAAAATCGATTTTTTAATATTGGGGGGCCAGTTTCACACGGGTCAAATTTAATGAGAAAATAACATCAATGAAATTATAGTACTTAATTATATGTGCTTTCCTTTGGATGCGTTATGTTATATACAATATGTACACATATATATATATATAATATATATACAATGTATATATAATGTATATGTACAGTGTTTATATTTAATACGATTAATGTTATATGTTTATTGAAATACAGACATTTATATCTGTAAATTTTTATAAAATTTTTATTACAAAAGATGGTATAGTAAAACTGCATGCACGTATGGTATATTTACCAATTATCGGTACAGGTAAAACTTGAATCGCTCGGTAAATATGTTAAATCAGCATGGTAAACTATGATCTGTAGTAAGACACAATGATAAAATATATCAAAAAATATATAAAATCATGACAATCAAAAAGCATTCGCTTCAAAAGAGATGTGTGTGTATACATATTATCATTAACTGAAAATATAAATATTTATCGATATTATCAAAGTATTTAATTTCACCAGCATAGTAAGCAATTTCTTTAGTTACAGATAGTAAAAATGTATATTCTTAATTCATTTATTAGGCCAGAGAGAACATTAATTTATTTTGAAACAATTAATTTCATTGTAATGAATATATAAGTTTTAATCTAAAATACACATTTTTTATATATGTAGATGTATTTATTTATCTAATTATATTTACTCAATTAAAATATTTTTGTGTAAATAAAAATAAAATATACTAACAATCAGTATTATTATATATAGGATATTAAAAAAACATCACTTAAAAATTTTTAAACTCATGTCTTTAGTTGTGCATGTTAAATACATTATTGTTAAATGCGCTCGAGTTACAGAATAATTGTAACAGCAAATTAAACAGTGGATACCTACTCGGAGTATTATCATTTAAGGACGTTCAACAAAATGTCATCGTCCTAATCCGTACATGATTACACACCGGCTTGCGTTCGTATCCTATGCGATATGGTGCGTAGGACTAAAGAGCTTCATTCATGCGAAACTGGGCCTTGCATGAGCGTGTTTTGCCGAGCGAACGATGCGCAAGATCGGATTTGTTAGCGATTTGAAATTTATCCGCGGAAAATCTGTCCCCTCTATTAGTCGTTCAAATAAGATAGTTCTCGGCGAAGAATGACGTAATACGGAATAATTCTCGGCTGCTTGTCGTTAAGATGAAACATAAAAATTTCCACGATAATCATCGAGTTATATTTTTATAGACACACATATACGTGTGTTGACTAAATTGCTAAAATTAGATGCAATCTTTTTATAATTCCAACTATCTCTTAGAAAACACAACTTATTAAATATTATTTATATTAATAAACTATGTGAAGAGAAATTTTTCTAATATATTTTACGTCAGTTTGAAACATAATTCAAGTTCTTCATTTATTATTATTTTCAGATGCACAATATTCGATATTATATTTTATCTTTTCTCATGACAAAATATTTTACATTGCTTCGCCATAGCTGCACACCATTATTAAACATCGTGCGCTACGATCACGTGTAGATTTATGTATGAGCGGTGCGTTTCCTCGATGCGAAGCGATGCCTAATTTAAGAGATAGAAAAGGCTACGAGCTCGGAAAATGCAACGAGACGCAGGAATAAATGATCGCGGGAGCGGGTCAATAAATAACCGTTTATTAACGTGCTAATGCTTCACGTGAAATTAACAGAGGCGAGCGAGCCATGCGAGAAAAGATGAGAAAGAGAGAGTGAGTGAGAGAGAAAGAAAGAGAGAGGGGCGGGAGAGAGGGAACGCCACGATGATAGAGGGAAGAGAGAGGGACGGGAGAGCTGGTGCAAACTCGAAGTCTTAAATGAGCCCGGCGCACGCTGCGGTTCTAATTAAAACAAACACGATTATAAGTTTCAACCTGAATTTATAATCACGGCCGACGTGCGTCGACCTTTTAACGAACTTTACGGCGTCCGACGTTTCGTTTTCTTCGGTACGTAACGAGCGACTTCTCCAGAAACCAGCAATATTGAGATTCAAGTATTCTTCAACGTCACCATTGCCAGCTTCATCCCGACATTATCGTCTCGTGCATAACATGTTTTCCGATGTGGAATAAATATGAAAAGTCTCCTCCTACAATATGATCGACCTGTGTGCCGTATCGCCTCGAATCTTTAACCGATCTGCTTCTCGGTTGGATATCCTAAATCGTATCGTCGCTAATCTTCTGTATAAATTATAATATTTTTTATCGGTCTTAATGGACGAAGAATGAAATCTAAATATCGGGGATGCGATTATCAGGACTCGGGGAATCGGTGCAGCGATTACATCAGCATTTAAGCACCCGCTGCGTGATCCCGTCTTAAGCTAAGCTTAAGATCGTACGTGTGCGGCGGGGCGTTTAGTCCTCTATCTGTTTGCATCCACGTGCACTGGCTCGATTCATCCTCGCGATACTTCACCTTCGTGATTTTCTGCTAACATCTTACTGACGACATTTTCTACGTAAACAAAAAGTTTACAGCTACTGGAAGTTTTATCCAATACTTTGCTAATAGGAGTAAGTTGATATTGTGCAGTTTATTAATAGCTGTTCTTCGTCTAATATAAATTTTTATCTAGTGCAGATTGACACCTCAACGAATCATAAATATAGCCGAGAAAATAAAAATAAAAAATAATATTATATAAAAAAAGAGCGTTGAAGTAAATGTTAAGTCACTGAAAATTATTATAAAGTTTAATTCTTTAATATACAGAGTATTTGGTAATAAATGTATTACTTAATATTAAATGAAAAAGAATAAATAAAAATATAACAATACAAAAATTACGCGGGCGAAAATAATGCGTTTAAAATTACAAGTATATTAATGGGACGTTATTTCAGATTATTAGAGTTGCGTTTCAAGACCGACGATAGGTCGGCGCGCAATTTGGGGGGAATTTTCAGATAGAGTTGCGTTTCAAGACCGACGATTGTTCGGCGCGCAGGTGGGGGGGGGGGGGGGAAGGGGATTTGCACATATTACTTTAAAAATAAATATTGCGAAGAATATTACTACGTCGACCCGCCATCAGAGGTCTATAGATATTCGCAAAAATTCTCGCAAGTGCTTGGATACGCGTATATCTGTATATATAGAATCTCGATTTAATAACTTAAACAGGCGTCTAAGGTAGGCTTCCACTACAATGTCTTACTGATAAGTCCAGTAGTGGAAGTTGGGACGAAACGCCATAATTATGTGATATTCTTCGCAATATATATTAGATTTATTTAAAAAGATTTTAACGGAATTATTGGCTCATTGCCCTTATCTCCTCATATTAATTGTTTTATAACAATACAGTTTCGGTCCATTTTTATATATATTATATTTGTTACGAATCCTTTTACTTGGATCCAGGTAGACATTTTTTTAAAAAGAGAGAAAGAACGGAAAATCAATGACTCGTGAAAAAAAGGCTTGACTTTTTAGAAATGAATAAAATAGTCAATGTAGAGAAAAACTTGTCTTTTTTTTTGACAGTTTTACGACGCTATGTTTATTAATAGGAAAGTGATAATCGCACAAATAAATTATCTCGTAAATACAGCTTTGCTTATACAGCACGGATCTCCAAACTCCAAAGGATGATCCTATATCCTTTGAACGTTTTAGCGACATTCTTAGAACATGTCTCTTGGATATTGTATTGGTCACCATATTTTTTCATACATTTTTTTACTTTCACATTGCACAATTGGAAAGAATTAAGTTTTTTATTTATTTCCGAAGGAAAGCAAAAACCTCAAGAATGGAAGGAAGTGCTTTTGTTAGTAATAGTTTTCTTTAATTTAGCCACCATATGCTTAACATGATTTAGCGTGTTGTCTCAATCCTTTCAAATTTAGTATCAAATTTAATATTAAGAGATAATACCCTACATCCTTGTTGTTGGACGGCTCCGAAAAAAATGGTTCAAGCTGGTTGTCGTATTTCTTCTTTAATTACAAAGTTATTATCGCTCCACAAACTCAGCGCAAACGTACATCACGAAATTAACAACGCGGCGTTGTGGATAACCAAGCGGGCTTTTATTAATTTATCGTGTTCGCTGTATATTACACGAGGCAGCAAGCAGAAATCAAGGAAAAAGAAAGAAATAGGGGGCGGCAGACGAGGGAAATGATAGTCGGAAACGCGCGGTGTTGGAAAACTTGGTGCTTTTAATTATTGTATAATTAAAGTTTCTTTGCCCGGGGACCATTACTGTACTTAAGAGAGAGATTAGGTTACTTTTCATCTTTCATAATTCCGCTCTTCTATAAAGGTTCAATTAATATACTGCAAGGGTACACATCTGACTTACGAAGATTAATGTTATAAAGATTAATATAAACATTGAATAAAGTACTATTAATCAAATAAACTATTGTGGTACTATCAATATAAAAATTAAAAGATTTACATGGAATATCTTTTTTATTTCTTCCTGTAATCTTTTTATCATAACTATTTTAAGATGTAATTTATTCTCGCAAATAACTAATTGTTTTTTCAATTTAAAAACTTATAATTTAAAATATGTTATGTTCAATTTTCTTTAATATACAGAAAAATCCAAATATATATATTTGCAATTTTTTTAGTTTTTAGAAAACTAATTTTTAAATAATTTTTTCAAAATTTAAATTTTGTTGACCACAATTAAATTAGTTCATCATAATCATTATGGATAATGAAAACAAACAGGAATCACAGAAAGATTATTTTCACAGTGAAAATATTAAAAAACAATGCAAAAATTAGAAAGCATTCATTCTTTTATTTATTTACCATATATGTATTAATAATTTTATTTTGTTTAATGATGAGGGGAAAGTACAAGAACCTTATATCATGAATAACCGTTGCTAATAATGATCAGGGTAACGACTCTTTTACAATACATCCTAATTTACTGACGGCTAGATAAGTCTGTTATCTGCGATGATCAAGTTTGCTAGGGGATGTACTCGATTACCACTCAATTGGTCTGACCACTTTACTCGAACTGTAACTCCCCGTATCATCAGTAAGGGTAGCGCCTCCATCATGAGACGGGGATGAAAAAGCCCGCATATCGTCAATGAATTCGACAGAGAATTATCTATTTTGAAAACATAAATTATCGAAAGAGTGTAACGATGGTTATGAATTATTCAGCATCGTTATATATACTTTATATAATGGCAACTGTCACATGAAAACGCAGCAATAGAATTATCATTGAGCAATTGTGTACCGCCTCTTAAAGTATTTGGTGTATGTCAATCCTAAGATTGAATAAAAAAATTAACTTTCAAGATTATTATTAAAAATACGATTATTAATAATTAATACTTCTGCTAAAATTCACTTAAAACAATTTAAGTAAACTTTTAATGTACAATAAATTTATATATTTCTATGTAGAATAAATGTAATAATTTGTATTTTTCTAACGTAATTTTTTTTTTAATTATGCTGTTTACGAAACAATAAATTAGAGTTATTAATTAATCTTAGATTCATTGAGAGGTCCAAGAAGTGAAAAACTGGGATAGAAAAAACAATAAGACCAAACGAAGAGCGAAACGAAATCTTTTCATCAGAAAGGAGAGACTGAATGAATCATTTGTCCGAACGAGAGAAAATTAGCTTGGATGAGAAATTAAGGTAATTTCATGGCCAAAATTAAGGTTAACGAGCCTTTCATCATATATATTCCATTATATATTAGAAAAACAGAAATTGTTGACATGCAACAACAATTCACGGAATAATACATTTATTCCGTGTTTATTAATAACCCCTTTGATGCGTTCGTAAATTATGATTGCGAAGTGTAAAGATAAACATCGATCCGCCCAACGATTTAGGAAGGAGAGGAAGGGATAAATTACGGATGCGCAGGGATAAGGTCGAACTTAAAACTAACGTATAATTTACCAGTGGCCAACCGCTAACCTGCTTCGGCGTGGTTAGCCCCCGCAACTATAACATCCCGGTGGATAATGGGTCGAGGTCGAAGGGGCACCTCAGGATTATGATAGCTTATACTTTGGTAGGCGGAGAGGACTCCCGTTTAAGCAGTAATTAAGCCTCGCCACGCCCTCGGTCACGCTTCTTCGTGGCTCGCGAGTCCGCGAACGCACAGGTATGCGTTCGTAAATTATCCTCATAGCGAGCTCGAAGAAACGGGTCGGCCGCTGATGGACGATGAGCGACGTGGAGAACGGTAACGCAATGCGGCGTGATCGTATATATAAATCAAATACTCAACTCTATTTTAAAGAAAAGATTACAGTTAACAATTACATATTTATAATAAATATTTATGTAATAGTTGTATCACAATATTCGCTGTTTTTCCAAATAACGCTGTATAAGTAACGCTGCTCGGATTACGTAATGTTTGCGAAAACGATCCTAAATCGAGGCTCCTAAAAAGTTCACTTCGTCGTGTGATATACGTTTAACTCGTGTCCGGTTACTCTTAGAAAAAAAAAAAAGAGAGGGGCTACGGAACAGCGTACGCGAGTCGCGTACGCGAACGTAATTTTCGAAGGCACGCGAAGAGGAAAAGAAGCAAAACCCAAGCGCGGGGGAAGCCGGGGGTAAAGCCGGAGGTACCGAACTAGAGATCGACCCCTGGTGCTCGCGGTGGGACGCCATCTTATTTATTGTTTTAATTATATCAGAATATATCGTTAGAACCCGTCACGACGCGCCACGCAGCCGAATACGCGAGATTTATGCGATCGAAACGACTCCATCGCCCCCGCCGGTCCACCATCACTATTACATTCCTCTCGCCTGTGTGCATCGTGCTCTACTCTAAGTCGTCTCTCACCAGGAGGAGGCCCGCCATCCTGCCGAAGTATCTAAATGCGTGTGTTGACACGCATAATTTGTTGTTCGCGACCGAAGTAAATGAATTACAAGTTAGCAATCGTGCGGACTCGTTTCGTGAGTCTCGACTAGGTGTTATCGCTCTTATAAAAACAGGTCGGTCGTTTCGATAAAAAGGAGCGAATAAGGAAAGATTAAATCTTCTGGTTAAAAAAGTAATGCAGATTTTAGAATAATGATGTTAAAAATATAAACCTATTTCGAAAGTCAGCGGAAAATCAAATCTTTCATGGATTGTAAAGTTTTATTTGATTGAATTTATATTATTATTTTATATTTAGATCTTAATAAGAGATGAGATCTTATTTAACTTATTATTAAATCTATTAATATATACAATTTAAATTTAATTAATTAAATTATTATTTATTATATGTATTTCTTTAATTAAACATGTTATATTACGATAAACTTATAACCAAGTTTTTTATACTTTTTTTTTTAAGTCCTACATTAATAACTATTAATTATAAATATAATTATTATTTTTAAAAGAATTTAGTATTACAAAATGTTAGGCTGTTTAAATACATTTAGATATCAAAAACACAAAAATTAATCATCTATAAAATTAGATAGTAACTCGACACAATTGCAATTCCATTTTTCCTTACTGATTTTCGGTACATATAATAATGTTCGTAATTTGTATTTCACCCAATTGCAAAAAAATACCAATGAATATTTAGCACTCACATTCAAAAAGAATGGATGAAAAGAGGTATTTTGCATGGGATTACAAAACGGTCGTACGGGGTGCTTAAAGATTTGCCTACCAAATTGCTACTTATTACCAGTGGGTTGCTACATTGTCCTTAGCAAGTTCACCCCAGTTGCAGCGTGTTACAAAACCGTTTGATGAATTCAGAGGTACCAAATGCTCGATCTGTCGATTTATTTAACACCATTACGCATATGTGACGTTTCGTATGCCTATTATTACGGACAAATATACATATATCTATTATCATTCACCGATTATGACATATCAGAATCCTCTTCCAAAGCGCGCGCGCTATCATGTCTGTTCGCTATCGTGATAACGTTCATATTACATAGCGAGTACATCATGGAAGAAGGAAAACAAAGCGCGTATGTTGACCATTCGTATGTTACGTATAGAATGGATTTGCTTTGTACACCGAGAAAGAGCCGAGAGAGAGAGAGAGAGAGAGAAAGACACGCGCATCCCAATCCGTTCATTGAGTTCCAACTCTTTGAACGGACGATCCTTTATTTCCCCTCGTCTCCCATTATTTCTCTCTACGAGAAGCAGGCGGCGTCTGGGCGCGCGCCCGCTGGTATGTCTGGTATTTTCGGCTGGCGCGTCGCTCCCAGCGAAACAGTTGTCCACAACGTTCTCCAGTTTCCGCGACGAATGCGCGTCTTCTTGATCAAAAGTGTGAATTTGCCTGCTTCGTCTCAGCCGACAATCTTACTCGTAAAAAATCAAAATAGCGCAAAATCAATCTCTTCGGCATGAAAGATTGTACTAATCATACGATCGGGAATCACTGGGACCTAAGGGAATGGACAATATTTTGCCGATTCCGTACACGCGACCGTTGGAGATTCCTATCTACGGTTGATAAATTACTGTCCCTACTCGATCTTCAGCTCTCTTCCCACCTACCTTCGATCGAGAGAGATCCCTTTCGCGTCCAGGATACGCCGGGGTCTCTCCTCCAGTCCCGATGCAGCCCCCGGGTATCCAGGCTCACCTTAATATTAATTTGCCCCTCCATTGTCCACTTTTATTACTGACATATCTTACCGATTTTTACTTTTATTGTTCCCTCGTACATCGGACCTGTCGCCTTTCGTGAGTCCTCTGCCTCAGCTTATGTCCGATATTTTCAAGACTATCGCCATGAATACGCATGTAAGAAGGACCACTAATATACTCGTGGTTCGTATATTTTATAATATTTATGTATATACAACTTAATTATATAAATTCCCACATGCTCAAAGAGATTCTCATCTTATATATCTGAATGCGATGTTTTTACTGCCTATTACATAGGATATTATATGAAGTCAATTTCTGGATGCTATTTAAAAAAAAAAACGAAAAATGTAGTATATCATACAATTATATATATAATATTATATATATATTGTAGATACATATTTATTGATAATAACTTGTGCATTTATATTGATGAAGTCGAATCCGTTTAAAGAAACATATTTTTGTATATGACTTTATAATATAAATATAATTTTATTTCGCAGTTTTATTATAAAAATATCTTCAACCAAATTAAATCGAGATAAGAATTTATTAAAGGTATTTGTGAAAGTAATTCATTTAAATAATAGATTTCAAGAAATTGTTACCAAGCTTCAAATGTAAACAGTTCGAATAGAGCTAATAATCAATTTTCTAGCGATCGATTCAATTGAGTCAAACGTTTTCAAAGAAACAAAAAATGCTTATTGCAAATAGAAAATTAACAACTTTATTTGCTTCGCTTTAAATTTCGAGAATCAGATTTAATCTATTCAGGCAGCTCGAATGTATCTTGAAGTTCAATCCCGAATTATTTGAATTGTAAAAATTTCACTATACTGTTTAAAATATTCCATTACATGAATTTTATGGAAAGAAATCTGCTTAAAGATAAATAGAGATGTATATATAATATGCAAAGCGCAATGGTATTACATTAAATGATCATGTAAATACAAATTATTAAATACAGATTATGAAACAGTTTCTCACTTTATTACCAACGTCTAATAAACATTTTTTTATTAAAAGTTGATCATCTCGTATAATATTCAAATAATATTTCTTTTTTATTCGATTTTACTCCGTAGATGTAGGAGGGAAAGAGGAATTACATCCCTCTTTTCAGTTGGCATTCTAACGTTATCTAGTGTGATCGCTATGCATGAGAAGAAGTAGGTGTAAAAGAAGAAAATTTGCATCGCGTTCCCAAATGGATTCATAAATCATCTAGGATAGCACGTAGCATCGATGGTCTGCAACCTGTTGCTGGATTCTGCGCCAAACGGGGCGTGCATTCTTTATTGCGTTTGAGACCAAACGGTAGCCATATTATCATCAAAGGTTTACAAAAATTGGTCCCTCGCTCGTTGAACGCTAAGGAAGAGACAGAATAAACCATGACCGTCGCTAAAACACTCGACAACGAACTCCTATTGCGTTCAACAATCGCCACAATTTGTAGCAATTTTCCGCGGAACACGTTCACAAAAATAAACGTAAACGATTTCTTTGCGAGGCACAAACGGCCCACTTTGGCACATAAAACTACGCCTCGACCCATGCTGGACCACGAAATTCGAGTCACGAGGGATCGGATACTTGGTTCACATATTTACGATGACCTCCCACGGGATCCATTGGATTGCTTACAAGACCAACCCTACGACAAATCAATTTTCATCCTTGTCATCATGGTTTCGCACATATTGCACTTGCCGTTTCATGCCTGTCGTTCAAATTCTCAGTACATCGCGATGTATCGTATAAGCATTACCTCCTGTAAACACGAAAGATCAAATATCAAGATATTGACAATGTTTACACGGTATCCTTAATCGGATTTAATAACATCTATAGTTACGAAACTGGCCAACCTCATAGCTATTCCTCTGAAGAATAGAATGAAAATATGATTGATCAGTTTCATAACTACGGATGTTATTAAACTCAATTAAGAATATCGTGTGTAAACGTCGTTATCGATAAAAATAAATATGACGCGTAAATGTAATAATTTAATAGTAGTTCATGACTAGATTTTGTAATGATTATCTTGAAAAACACATATGTTTATTTAAAATTATTTGTGCAATTTGAATAATTAGTAAATGAAGTTGTGAACCTTGTCACTGAATCTAATTAATGTACTGAGTAAAATCTTCATTAAGTTTTAACAAGACTCGAGATGTGTGTGTGTGTGTGTGTGTGTGTGTGTGTGTGTGTGTGTGTATGTTTGTACTAATTTGTATTAAATTTACGAATAATCTTTCTTTATATCACAGTGAAGCCATCAATATAACTAAAATATATTATAATACATTCGAGGAATGTTGCGAAACTCAGCGCGAGAACGGCATTCCTAGCGAGTCTGTTCATGATCTCTTTGAGATCACGGATGACCAAGTTAATACGCCGTTATTAGACGCTGCGTGACCTCGTAGTCTGTTTTGCACCCCGCAAAGTCGAAAATGAGAAAGAGAAGGCTACGCAAACAAGCGAAGGCAGGGAACAAAGAGCGAATCGGTGTCTTGTGATGTATGGCTATAGTGTGTCACCGAAGAGTTTTCAGCACGGTGGCCCCTGAAGCACTACGCCTTGACAAGTATATCATGGAATTTAATATACTCATCTTCTTTAGAAGTTGCATGGCCAACGGTATGCGAGCAAAATCACGCGGACAACTCAAAAGTCAGAAACGAAATTCTTCGAGTACCAAGGGTAGAAAGAGCTTCAAGGGTAAAATCTGTCAAAAGAAGATGGCATGTTTATTTAAAAATCCCAATCACTATACATGCAAGAATGATGATAAACGAAGGGTCTGAGTGTGGAATAAATCTAATTTTTGTTATATCATCTTTCAAATAATTACTAACAGGGAATACTTTGTAGAATGTATTTCCTAACGAGAATAACAGACGTGTTTCAATTAGAGATAATCCGATTTAAAAGAATCCTTTAGGAGGGTTATTCCACCTTTGAATAAACAAAATCAGAAATGTCTAAAAATGTTTATTTGTAAAATTTTTGATAAAATTGATAACTTTTCTACGATAATGATTCTACTAAAATGGTCGAATTTTATGTCGTAAAATTACCAAAAAGAAGCAGGAATTTTAATAATTTTAAAATAATAATTAAAATTGTATAGGTTTCAAAAAATTTTGATTTTAGAATTCTTATGCATATACTTCTCAATAATATCAAATATATTAATTATTTTTGTCGCAACATTAAGAGTCTAAAATCGTCTCATTCGATGAGAAAATCATTCGTTTTGTCCCGCGAGCCTCGTAATAAGTAATCCGGTACAAAGAAAGAGGCACAATACGGAGCACGTGCGGCGAAGTACGTTAGAGAGACCAAAACAGTCGTTGAGATTTGCTCTCTCGGTGAGGTGCGAGAAATCGTTTTGATTCTCCCGTGGCACCAGTGACATTCGAGAGAAAAGGAGACCAGGCATTCCCCTCGGAAACGGTAGTAAAGTCGCCTCTCGACCCCATTTCGCGACGTTTAGGGACTTCCTTCGACGCACACGCGATTGTTCCAGCGCGGAACAAATGCGGGCACCTGCGCCAGGCATCGAGTTACCCCCTCGGCGATGCCCGAAAAGTCGAATTCAGAACACCTGATGAGAGCGACGGGCAGTTCGCTGGGGGGCCCCGCTTCCGGCCCGCCTTTCTACACGGCCGTCGTCGTCTTCGGCGCATTGTACGACGACTCTGTATGAGAACGGAAGTGCAAATTACAGGCCGCGGCGATCGAGATCTTTCTCACGATGTAAGTACGCGCCGCGGGGCCCAATCCGTTGAGGAGCAAGAGAATAGAGGAGCTAAGTAAGTCCGTTGCGGGACGTGCGCGTGTTCGAGGAGATGCATGTAGTACAATCCGCATTCTGCATTCGGTTTTTCTTTACTCGAGAAAAAACAAGATAAGCGCAGAGCCGGTGTTTTATCTTCAAGGAAAACACTTGAAAACAGTTTTCTAAAATCAGAAAAATCCCTCGTTTTGAAAGATCAAACAAATAAATATATTTTTAAACAGTTTTCCCTTAATCATATACTCGAGCAATATTAATTTATAAGACGAGATAAGTAAACTTGAATAGATATATGATTAAAGCCCGATTGTGTATATGTGTGCATTAACATTACTTTAACTTTAAGCGAGAGGCTTAAAACTCTTTTCCCCCCCCCCTCTCTCTCGACTATAAAAAGAGTGTTTTAAGCCTCGATTAAAGTAACGTTAGTGCAATTTAGAACCATCTGGTCTCTTGGAAACTAATCAACAAGCAACAGACGCGCTCTGCTGATACTGAAATTAAAATTTAATTACTACGATAGAGACATTAAATAAATTAAAATCATATTTTCTCTTCTACAATATTGCCTTTGCAAGTATAATCTTTGCCATTTTTTTTTACAATAAGATAAACAAATTAGAGTAAAGAGAATGTCACATATATCAACTGGATTATAAAATTTTCGTCGAGGTTTCGTGAACTAAAACCAAAGCGACAATCGCGAGGAAAGTGGACGCGATTGCATGAATTTCGGAATTTATGTGATTACGTCGGGAACGTTATTTTTTATTTGCAATAACGACCATTTAATTTTCAGGTTGCCCTGCAGTTTTAATTAAAAACGTGATATGCGATGGAAATTCATACTCGTATAATTAAGAATAATTTGGTTAATGAGTCGGGTATTTAAATCGTCATGCAATAATTTTGATAACTGAACACTGCGATCTCTTTTTAAATTTCACTTTCGTTAAATTGATTACTTCTCGCGTATCAAATCGAATAACGAGAACATTCCGAATTTCATTTTAGGAATATGGAGAAAACACATTTTGCTGTAATCAGTTCGAACGATTCATCGAGCGTGTTCATTAAGCGTTAGCCTGAAACAGGACTGCAAAGTGAAGGGTCACTTAAAATCACAAGACAAGAGAATGAGGATAAAGATTCGGTCAATTTGCATCTTGGATCCTGGGGAATAATCAATGAGACTGGACAATAATGTCCGGCCGGCTAAGATGGCGTTGAGACAAGAAAACTACTCGGTGTAACGACCGATAAAGAGTAAAAAAAAGGAACCGGGAGCGGCATGCGCTTCCGATTGGCCGAGGCGCCGCTGGGCGGGAACTCGACAATCGACTTTTACAGACTCCGGCTCTTTCACCCATACGTCGAGTATCGTCGAGAGATGAGGAAACGAACGACGCGCCGTCTCCGGGAGGGTACACGCGGGTCATGATCTCTCATTTTTGCATTCTCATTTGTACCGTTCAGCTCCTTTGTCAAGTACAATTACGTCAGCACATGCCATTATACATTGTTGTTCTATAAGAAATATTATAATTAATTCATGAAATAAACCGACTGTGAGCGTTGCTCTAAGAGAGAGACATCTCTCTTCCTATACCGTGATTGCTTATCTTCCTGAACTATCTTCTCATGCTTGGTACTTCAACTATTCTTAGATTTAATCTATTCGAGTATACAAAGAGCAAATGTGTTAATTATATATTTAACACATAAAGCACATTGCTTCTTTTAATCACCTCTCTCGCAAGTTATCACAATAATACTGAATTAAAAGTACATGTGTAAAAGAAGATGGCATGTTCTCAGGAACAAACATTATACAAAAAAGCATGTAAAAATTACATAAATAGTATCCATCCAAATTAAGTAAAAATTACACAATGTATAATATAAAACATAATATATAAAATTTATAATAATCTATAAAAAAGATTGGGTAGATATATCGGTTCCCTTATCAACTTGTCGATTTTGTTGTGCAATAGGAGGATAAATCGATCGATTTCTACAGAGTGTGTGAGCCGTATTGATTGAATATTCCCACATTCACGACAATTATTTCAATTCCGTAAAATACGATTTCGACGAAAAGTCACGCTGGCGCGTGATGATTCGATCACTACGACACCGTCACAGACGGAATCACTGCGGCGGTATACTTTCGAAGCCTTTGATATATCCCGCCCGGTGGGTTCATCAAAAAAGATCGATTCGGTGAAGATCGCCGATCCCCCATCCGTTCGCGGAGGTACGCGTTGATCATTGCGTGATTGCGGGTACTGACAATGACAACAAGCACCACAGGAGGCGTGACTTGGCATCGCAAGAACGGAGGACCCGGACCTTTTAACACGGACTCGTGCCGACAGTCGCTTGAAGAAGCGAAATGAAATGGTATTCTTTCGGTAGGCGACAAAATTGTCGCGCGGCGACAAAAAAAACTGCGGTCAGGAGGTGTAACACAATTTTCTAAATTACGCAAGTAATAACTACTTCAAGTGAATGGATCGTCCTTATACGTCATGAACGTAGAATTTAAAATCGGCTTTCCCTATTACAGACAAAGTGACAGATGATGTTTTAAAAAGGTAATCACAGTTTAACGTTCTGGTACACCTTCTCTTTATTTTCAGAAAGACGTTTGTAAAGAAAGTATTATTGAACATTAGAGAAGTTGGCGCGTGATTTAAAGAATGAAATGTATATATAAATTTATAAAAATTGTTAGGCATGTCCCTTCTCCTCCCTCGATGATCTAAAATGTCAGTATTTATTCATCACGTAAAATAAATAAATATTAGCATTTTTATCGAAGGAAGAAAGGATTAGTATGCTTACATATTTTTGTTTTTACTTTAATGCACTCGTGAGCGTGAGCTACACAAAAGAATAAAAAACAAAGTGCTGCCGAGAGAACTAACGAATTATCAGTCAAAATTATCATCTAAAGGACACAATATAGTTTTATTTTCTAAAATAGAGCTGTTAAATATTCTAAAAAGTGTTTAGAGCTGGAATGGCGTGAACAGAAATCCGGTGTCCATCCATAGGGATTAGCATGCTAATCCAAGGCGTTTAACGTGTATAATCATTAATCACACCATTTACGAATTGCTTTAAAGTGGATTTTCCACAAAAAGAAGGAAATGAAGAGGTATGTTCTACATCATTTTTGATAGATACCTGAAATTGTCCGTTTAACAATTGAAACGCGAGAGATGAAAGTAATTTACGTATTGCTTTGAAAAGAGACACTTACGTTTTCGATGTTCTCAGCTACGTTTCGTAGCGAAGAACATCGATATAAAGGGGTAATCCATAGAGGAATTTATGGCTCACTTTATTGCGTCCCAAGTGTGTTCCTTCCACGGTAGAAGATATGTAGCTGCAGGGACCAAGGTGTAACAATAAATTCTTATCTGAACACAGAAGTGTGTTGTCGCTTCTGGGGCAGTAACCAAAGATGTACGGTGCAGTAAATAATGGATTGTCACTTTATTTGCCGTGTACAGGAGAACGTGATGTTATCAACCTGTCTTATTCCCAACGTATCTCGGCTTTAATATCCAAAAAGAAGTAAAATCATTTCGTAGAAAATGTATGTCGTTATATCATTCTTGATTAACTCTTTTCCAATTTAAACTGTCCATATACAGTTTCCTATATACGGTGTACAGAACCATTACAGGTATAAAAATGTAGAGAAAAACTCTAATCATTGCAGTATAATTTAATCATAATAATTAACTGTTAAAAAAAATCTAATTCCGAAATCGTGAAAACTATGCCAACAAGTCTCGGTTTTCCCAACTTCAAAGATGTCAGATGATTAGTATCAGTATACTCCGTGCTCTGATGAAGTAAAGTAAACAATATAAAGGTTGACGAATGATATTAGTAATAGACGATCAGAAATCATATTAAAATCGTTGTTATAAATGATTGCTACTAATTATCGTTAATTATCGCGAGTGACAATGGTATTTGTCGCGCAGACAATCGGTACGTTTCAAATTGAGAATACTGTTTCTTGTAAAGCGGCATTTCGCTTTGTTATCCCCATTAGTATGAGCGCATATCATCGCGCACAGTTCGATTCTCCTCGTACATTCGGCGCCGGCAAAGAGAGGCGGACAAAAAGGAGGAGTTGCTTGGGGAAGAGGTGTATCATTGTATCGCAGCATTGTTGCCTGGCGGACGAGCAGATGAGTTTCACTCGAAGACGCTTTATAAGTCATTGTGCCCCGATCTGCCGGACCCACCGCACTGGAAATGGGCCGACTCGATGAATTCGTACGCACATTAGATATAGATGCCGTGAGAAATCATCCTCTTTGTCTCTCTCTCTTCTTGTCTTTCTTTCGTTCGATCCCCGGACAAATCGATTCGATGGAAGACAATATCGCAATGATTCTTGCCAAAACCGGCTGTATTGTAGTACGAGCCTAAGGTAAGTCCGACACAATCCATTGATCGACACGAAATTTGATGGGTGAATTATCGCCCATCAAATCTTTATTAACGATTAATATGCAAGAAAAATATTTTACTATTCAAGGATATTATTAATCTTTACAATGGATACGCAGGAGAATTAAAAATGTAAAAAAGTACAGTTTTATTGGAATAGAGTAACGGTCATTTATAACGAGGGCTTGTAATCCGTTTATCATTCAACGAATGATGCTTTTATTCCATCAAGATAACGGTTAGAATTAATAATCGACGTATGATTAGAAAAAAGAGCAAGATAACTAATAGCTCGAGCTTCGTCAATTAGAAAGCAGAGATGTAACGAGAAGCGCTATTTACCCGCTTTGATTTGCGAGGAGTCGCAACGCAGTTATGTCGCGTTTCGAATCGAAACAGCTTTCAGGAAGCGCGAATAAGCGCGTGCTGCATGCACGCGCGAAAGAGTACCTGAGTATTCAAAAACATCTGGCCTCGTGCCAGAGGTTCGGGGATTCGAGTCGAGTACAACTCGAACACGGAGCACCACTCGACGGCGCCGGTCTTTGGAGATGAAGGCAAGTTTCCGCGCTTTTGAGCTTTCGCGTACCAACGACGAACGGTGAAGAACGAACGAACTAAAAGGTGGGACACTCGTCGCTCGAATCTGAAGAGAGTCATATTAATTTCCACGTCGATTGGCAGCCTCAATAGCAGCCATGATAAACGCGCCGAAGCGATGAGTACTGTCTTCTGTTCATTTCTCTCTCATCTTTTTTTCACCCGTTAAAACTTTATATTATTTATATTTTCTAAATACACATACAGGTGCTAGATGATTAGAACAATTAATTGAAACATTACAGTTTGATACGTTTCATGTTAATTGACATGTGATTCTTGTTTTTCACTTATTTGCTAAGTCTCCAAGAATTAAATTTTTTTAATAGTCAGCAATATCCTCAGATAAAATTTTCTGATACCGACATTCAGTGGCCTACAAACACAAATACCCAATTCACGATTATTGATGATCACGTTATCCGTAATGTAAAGACGCCATAATATTCGCACCGCTGCGGAATAAATTATTTTAATAGTACAAATGACTTTAATACCGAGGCGATCCGCCATTTTCTCCGCTCGGTGATCCGGTGATACTAATAGGTATACGAAAGAAGTCGGAAGTGGCACGTACGAATGTGCCTACGTTGTGTGAATATCCAGCAGGATGGATAGACAGACCCCCCGCAAACGGGCGTTCATTGTCGCGGTTGCTCGCGGGGGTCCTCATGACTAAACGCGTCACGTTGATCGCGCCCACATTGAGCACAGCTCTCTGCAATTTCGCTAACGATCCGCAGAAAAGGGTGAATTCGAAACCGTTCGTCAATGAAGTTGAGAAAGGCATATTACTGAAGAAGAACATCTTACAATTTCAAACAGCAATTATAAAATATAATATCTCTCTTCACGTAGCTGGAATATCAATTCAACGAATTTTAATAAACAGATCTGATTACATCATGATAATTTATATAATTTTCTTAATTTAACCAATTAATCACCGATCGAGCATATTTTAGCTAATTCTTCGTGTTCGTTAGATAATTTTATGTTAAGGGCAATAAAATACTTTGTACAGTATTGCAATTTTTTTGCAGTATTGAATTACTCGAAAATATAATATATTTGTTCATCTGTCACCTCAGGACATTATAGTGATAATGTGTGACGAACACATTAAATATAAAAGGTAGAAATTATTTAATAAACTCGAGAGTTGAATACATCCATTGATGTATTATAACATCAATACATTTAGATGTTAATTCTCAATTCAGCGCTTTTTATTCATAAATAAAAAAAGTTAGCGACGATTGGTATAACCGACTTTGAGACACCCGAAAGGAGAGGAGGGTTTGCTGCCGCCTGATTAGGCCCGTACACGCCAGATCGCAATTCGTGCGATCGTATACAAACGTTCATGTCAACTGAATGACCAGTAGCGTACGAACGGGGACCCCCCGTGACTGGGTTAAGGTAGGGGCAACAGGGAACAAACGAGGAAAGAAGGAAGACTTTCTTTCTCTGTCCTTCTTTTTCGTGGTGGGCGCCATTGTCACGGTTCATCGCGGGGGTTCCTCGCGACTGAATACCGCGTCGCCCTGGGAGGCATCGCGACGCCCGCTTTCGCTCTATAATTTTAACAGCCAACTCGATGATTTCGTTCGCCTTGCTCCCTTTTTTTTTCCTCCTTTTTCGCATAGTTGCCTTGTCGGGCACGGTTGCGCGCAAACAACTGGCGCACGACCACCTGGTTATTCCGAACAGATCGAAGAGAAAATATACCAGCGTTTTTTTTTTCGTAGGGAGAGCTCAAATCTAGTTGTCAGATGAATCATTCGCATTTTCTAAGCTAACTCGCGACAATCACGAAAATACGAGAATATAGATTTTAAATTTGTCGTTAAATTATTACAAGAAATAATAGTCTACAGAGAGATCCATTAAGTCGTTATTATATTACATAATTAAATGTAAGTTAAAATATATTTTCTTGAAAAATAAAATTTTATATGAAAACATTTTATTTTATATTTTTGACTTATTTTTTATATAGAATTATCTCTTTCCTAGTTTACCACACACACACACACACACACACACACACACACACACTAATATAGTTTATGAACACTCATATATTTCAAGTCTGAAGAGTCAGGTTTCATTTAGTGATCATTACATATTTAGCACTTGTGTTTCCATTTTATGGTGTAGGACCCCAGCCCTATCCCTAGAATCGCTGAGATGAAAGTAGAAAGGGTTCTGTGAGACCCCCAAGAGACCCCCTATCACGCCTTTATCCGTTACCAAATACATAACGAAGGTAGCACCCGACATCAGGCAACGGATGATCGGACGCAGAGAGTATGTGGGACATCGTGTTTCCCCGTATGTCGTCCAATATACCCCCTGTGCACACGTTCTCCCGTTTGCTTGTTTCTAAAACGTCTTTGCGAGCCAACGGATCTAATATGTTGCCATGACGGTCATCATCGATATGTGATTAATCTCTGCTAAAATAGTAGAAAAACAATAAACTAAAAAGAGATCATTAATTTGAGATTATTATTCTAATTTTGAAAGTTTCCGCAATAGAATTTTTATTTGAAAAAAAAACGTTAAGTGATTAAGCGTTTTTAATAGTTGCGTTCAGTAAAGAAAGCAACTTTGCTACTACTTTAAAATTCTTTATTTAATAAAATTGGTTTATAGGTACACATTTAGATCCAGCGAGAAACTAACGAAAAAACCAATCATATTAAAAAATTTTTTTAACAGTGGTAAAGTTGCTTTCTCTGCTGAACGCAGCCATTTATACATCAAAACAAAAAAATCGCAATCTTCTGTCTAAATTTCATGAAATGAAATGTCACTCCAAAAGAATTAAAATACTGTCAGTATTGAAAAAAAGTGAAAAAATTAATTTGCACTCTTAAACAAGAGTAGAATGAGATTTTACACTTTTGGAATGAGATCTACTCTAAAAAAAGGAGTAAAATTTCTTTCCTTCAGAGTAAATCTCACTAAAAAAAAAAAATTGTGAAAGTCTGCCACCCTTATTCAAGAGGATAAATATTTTTACTCTTTCAATAGTAACAGTATTTTCACTCTTTCGAAGTGAGAATTCACTCCCAGAAGTTCAGAGTGTTATTTTATGAGAATAATGTGTTACGTCCCTGATAATTAACTATCGAATATGAAAGAGTATTGCAACAAAGGAGTTGCGAGAGTTGTGACGTTTTAAACGGATTTATTTTATATACGAGAAGACTACAAACGGCCTTTTTGAATTGAGATATTAAAAAGGAATGGAATACGAGGATCATGGTGTTGAAAGATAGTCATTGTTTGACCGCACGCGGCGCAAACGCGGCGCGTTCGTAATCCCAAACAAATTTGCGGATTACACTCCCAGCATGAATTATTTAATCCCAGCACGGTCTCATTGGTTTAGTTAGTGACCCGTGGGTTTTACACAGAAGATCGCACACGCCCGCTCACCACGATCCCTCGTACGCCTCTCTCGTCGCTCGCCCTTTCCGCCTTCTTGCATACGATTCTCCTTTATTTCCCTCCTTTTCAAAATTGCACGCATACATCTATTTGACACTTCTTTTGCAGTAGAAGAAACACTTTCCCACGAATAAATAACAGCATGGCAGTCTTTAATTAACCTCGAAACCATCAATACTTTGAATGCTCGATAGATAAATCAATTTCGATTTTCTGAATACGAGGAAAATTTAAAGCCGAAAAACTTCCGAAGGATATATTGCTTTGCACTGTGATTCGAAATTCAGGCGTAAAATGAGGCTTTGTGAAACATCCACCATTCCTGCGAGTGTTCGACCACTATATTTTCGTTGGACGCAACGCCCTGCCTAGCCATTAAATTTTCGCTCCACATAATATGGCCGGTCGCCGATAAAATTCCGTGAGGAAGAGAGGCAGGGACATTATTTATGGCGCTAACGCTCGCGAATCAAGATGTAAGCGTGGGCAGTGCGATGGGATACTGTCGGTCGAAAGGCTGCGAGAAATGTCTTGCACAAAAGTGAATGTAAAATCTTTGTGAGAATAATCAACAAGAGTGATAAGAATTATTTCTGTATCTTACAATAGTTATACGTTGGCTCAAAGGAGTCCTTACGCATTCTCGAACGACGTTAATAGTAATATTCAAGCTTCTTAACATTCAATGGCACTTATTACTGAGATAAATAGCCGCAATCATAGTCGTGTAATTTAATAAAACTTAATTCGCGTGATTAAAACGAAAAGGCCATTGCCGTCGTAATAACGTACAATATTTTATGTAACTTAAGTAGTGAACACACCGCGATAATTCCTGCCATGATGGACTTTTGCGATCGGCTGTACAGCAGTTCATAATTTCCGCGTCCCACGCCCTTATCTTGCGAAATTATCACGCGTATCTTGCGGCGCGTGCATAAATTATCTCGCGTGAGGTATAACGTCCCGGGGAGAATGCCTATCGAGTCGATGTCATAAAGGAGATGCCAATAACTTGCCCTCGTCGTCGCAACAGCGCGTGCGAAGGAGCGACGAATCGTGACATGGAAAAACGAAGAGAACAACGTCAAGGAACCGTGACAGCGCACTTCAAAAAGCAGAACCGAGCGAATCGTCGCGGTTAATTTCCAAAACAACACATGAATTTCCGATTGAGTCTTTTTTGTAGCAACTTGTAAAGCGTGGTGTGTTCTATGTGTATCTTCAGCGTGTTCAGTTCTCGCTTCATAATTCTCAATCAGCGTACAACAATCTTGAAATTTTATATTATATATATCTCCCAACTTCCTCTCTTTTCTCTCACTTCTCTGTTTTATCAAGTATTCCATTCTCGAATTCAGTCATTAATGTAAAATACAATTTTTTAATTAAGTATTTTAATTATATATTTTATTTTTTTAAATATTAATTAAAAACAAAATATATCTTTTTTTTTTTTTTTAGAAAAATTTCCTTTTTTATACATACATCAAAGTTTATATTTTTACATAAACGTTTAATAATTAAAATTGAGAAAAAAAGTTCGAAGTTTTCCGTCGATTAAAAAATATTCTTTCTTAACATTATAAGAAAAACTATTCTTTTAAATAATTGTGAATTCCAAATTTCTCTATCAATTTAACTTTTTATAGAGTTTTATTTGGAACCAAATATATTACCGGAAATGAAAGACATTCAGATAAGATTTCAAGCTATCGATAGATGAGATAAGTATAGACGATGAGTCTCTCTCGGCGACACAACATCTCGATGAATACCTCCGGTCTCCTTCGTATAGCGGTCCGGTTCCTCATCGCACGCCGTCTAGACAGTCTAAATTTGAATAATATTTTTATGAATGAGTGGACGCGCCATAAATCCTTGCGTGAATACCGCGGGATCGGCCGTGTACACGTGGACACGTGGAAACACGAACGCAGCACGCACGATACGCGCGCGAGATACTAACGGAGTGATACATACATCTGAGAGAAAGATGGGGCAAAGAAAGAGAAAGAAAACTATAGGGAGAAAGAAGGAGGAGAGAAAGAGAGAAAGTCAGTCTCTATCCTAACCCGGGTTAAGCGATACGAAGGTGGATCTCTCCCCGTAAATTTCCCCCCGTGTGACTAATAGGCTTATTATTTTATATCGCCTCGCATTTGTTATAGATACACGTTACAACGACGCGACGCGAATACGTTTGATATTTTCCTACCTAATGCGATGTTTGCTTAATAGCGCGGAGAAGGGGATTACGCGTATCGCGAGGCTATGTGAAGTTGGCCCCCCCACTACTGCAAATCTAAAAATGACCATTACCATTCGTTTGGTGGTCGTTTGGTGGTGTTTGGTAGTCCATTCCGGACGTTTGGTAGTCAAAGATATAATGAGAAATGTCAAAAAAAGGAGAACGCGCGTGAAGTTAGCCCCCCCATATCTAAACCACCAAACGAATGCTTACAGCCATTATTGCATTTGCAGTCTGCAAAGCCGAGTTTTAAAAATGGGGGAGGCTAACTTTACACGCATATATCCTTTTTTTGACATTTCCGGCTATAATTTCGACTACCAATCATCGGGAATAGACTACCAAACGTCAGTAAACGACCACCAAACGAATGCTTACAGCCATTATTGCATTTGCGTTCTTGAAAGCCGAGTTTTAAAAATGGGGGGGCTAACTTCACGCGCGTATATCATTTTTTTGATATTTCCGGTTATAATTTCGATTACCAATCATCGGGAATGGACTACCAAACGTCAGTAAGCGACCACCAAACGAATGCTTACGGTCATTATTGCATTTGCAGTCTGCAAAGCCGAGTTTTAGAAATGGGGGGGTTAACTTCACGCGCGTTCTTCTTTTTTTGACATTTCTCATTATATCTTTGACTACCAAACGTCCGGAATGGACTACCAAACACCACCAAACGACCACCAAACGAATGGTCATGGTCATTTTTAGATTTGCAATAGTGGGGGGGCCAACTTCACATAGCCGTGTCGCGATAAATGGTACGCGCGCGGTGTGGATCTGGGTGCAAGTCTCGCGTCCGTCGAACAGTTAGCGGCGTGAGGCCATGCCATTTCAATCACGTGAGTATCCATTAGAGAATAATGTAAGATATCATATCGTAAATATCACCGTTTAACATTATGCACGTAACTTTAATAAAAATTATCGCGAAAATGCAATATTACATTATTCTCTGATACCCGCAATTTTAAAAAGGTTAATTAGTAATTTGTATAGAATTATGATTAAAAAAATTACTTCTGCAAAGAGGCTGAAACTCGTTCATAACAGAGTAAAGGCATGAGGGATCTAAATTATCAGTTTTGTACGATCAATTTTCTTTCAAAAATATTTTTGCTGTAAGTGTGAAACGTATATCGTAACTCGTAGGTGGGCTCACCTACAAACGTAAGTGTGTCACAAAGGAGGTAAGAAGAAGACAAATCGGCCAAATTAGATTTCCTATATCCCGTAAGATTGCATCTTCCCACTGATCTCATTGTTCTCTGACAACCATGAAAAACACCGTGCCGCTCTACTCTCGTACCAGCCAAATGTTCCTTCAATTTCTTCCTTTCTCAACAGTGTAGTATATCGCAGCATCGTCATTTAAAAGATTTTACCCGTACAAGCTATTTTCTGCCGCGGGGAATTGCAATCATCTTTGTCACGAGAAATATGGTTTAGCTTCAATCTTGTAAGCGTTTCACCGATCAACAAATGATTGAGAGAGAAACAGCTTTTAGATTAGAAAACTGGTTTTGTCTGAAATGTGTTATAGAAAGAATACGTTACTGCATCGCAAAGTATTGATCGTGTTCACAATGAGCAATGATTTTCAGTTCTCGAAGCTGATGCATTCGATTTTCCAAACAGTGTTGAAAAAAATAATAAGGACTAGGCTTGACCAAGTAGTGAAGTACAACAGAAATGTGCGGGACAGGACGGAGGAAGAAAGACGGTCCGGATGGAGAGGGTAGAAGACCCCGAGAGTAGAGAAACACATGTCGTTCGCTGTACCCCGCGGTGCCGTGGGGTTCGATGCGTGAGATTCATATATTAAGCAGCGCGCACTGGCCGAAACTCTCCGAACCTGGAACGAGAATAGAGGAGGAACAATCGGAGGAAAGACAAGACATGATAACAGAGACAAGGAGAAGGCAACGTGGCATAGGTGCTGGTGAAGAAGAAGCAATGCATCGAGAAGAAGAAGAAGAAGAAGAAGAAAAGAGCGCGGGATATGACGAACGGGACAAAAGAAAATGATGAAACGGGACAAAGAAGGACAGAGTGGTGCGAAAGGAGGAAGTAAGAGGGAGTAGGGCAACGAAGCAAGGGGATGCTGCGTAAAAAGAAGGCTGTGCGCGAGAGAAAGAAGGAAGATCGGAGAAAAGAGAGAAAAACAGGACGCGGCTTCAGGCTTCATCGGGAAGGAGAACGGCTGCGGAGCGAACCAGAGACAGATGAACTAATGCTCGAAACCACGGGGGGCCCGTGCTTTCGAGCGTCTAATGATTTAGCCGGTGCAACGACGTGCCGGTGGTACTGACGCTGATGATGGTTGTGGTGAAGGTACCGGTGCTTATCCTCTGGTACCGTGCCGTCCGGAGTGTTCTCGCGGACTCGATTTTCGGCCGAGCCGACATAAATTTTAGCTAGTGCCGCACTTTACGTCGCTTTGTACTTATTGTTGAGATTTCCGAGGAAAGACCAGATCATCGTGTTACCATTTTCTCCCAGTGAAAACGTCGTTCGGACCAGTCCTCGTTATAATGACTGACAAAATTTCTGGAACGCCGGAGATTTTCTGCATTCTTAAGACGCCGCGTCGGTAAATAGCATCGACTCGAGGTCCGGCAAAGGTGTGGTTGGGAAAATCAATTCGTGATGTTAAAACGATCGACAGGATGACGCAGGCAAATCAATGATTATCATTTTCTTTTTTGATCGTAACGAACAATCTATAAGGAAATCTGCTACTCTTTCTCTCGTCCAGGATTTTATTTTGAAATTGTTAATATTATATATGGAGAAACATTTTATATATGTAAAAATGAACGAGTGCTATTTGCTGTAAGTAAGCTTATTATTAATGATATTTTAAACCTTATTCACGCTTTTTTCGAAATTTTTTTGTCTTGTTTATCAATATGGAAATTTCTTTATTGCAGAAAAAAGAGGATATTTGTGAGCAATATTGTGTAACAAAAAATTTTTTAAAAAAAGGAGCTATAAATGTCATTGTTTTCGTTTAAGAGTGTGTGTGTGTAAAAATATACTTAATTCCTAAAAAAAATATTTAATATTTACATAAAAATGAATACTAAAGGTACATATATAATGAAACAGTTGTATGAATAATATCACATAATTATTTAATTCATTTTTATAATTATTTACTTTTGTGTTATTACTTTTTGTTACTATAATATATTGCTGTATTTTAAAAATAATAACAAATATAATAAAGAAATTATACAAACGTATTGCTAAATAAATATATAATGTTACCCACATATAACTGCTTCATATACATATAGAGTTTTATTTCTTTCATTTTTATATGGACAGTATTTTTTATAACCCTAAAAGCAACTTTAAAGTAAATAAATCATGTACTAAATATAATCATAAATACAACATACTTCAAAGTTTCAATTTCAACTTTTCTGTAAGATTTTTTATATTCTTAAATATAACTCTCTGTTTTTGCCTTAATACATCGTATTTTTTTGTATTTTCGTATTATTGCTCGTTTCCTAAGAACCACCAGACAATACTAGAACCATATTGTTGAAGCGATGATCAAAGAAAGCCTTCCGTTGTCATCCCTTTACTATTCATTGCTAGATTTGCGTCTCGGTTAGCGTTTGATCTTCCATCATCTTCTGTTTGTAAAGAGAGCAGAGAGTATCATAAGTTTCACTTCCACCATATTTTTTTGTCGTATGTCATAGTAGTTAGTGGCTGTAGGGTCAACCATAAAATTTTATAACGAGTAATAGTTTTTTTGCGATTTCCGCCATTATGATTTACGCTCTCGCACATATCCATCGCTGCTTAGTTGGGATAAAAAATACGCAAGTATATTTCTTCAATTTCTTTTTTTCTCGCCGATCTTCATGCTTAAATTTTTTTTATAGCTATTCTTTTCGTATAGTTATTTCTGAGAATTTCAATATCATTTTCTATTAGATATTTAATAATTAATAATTATTTAAATTTCTTTTTTAACATTTTAAGAAAATGGTACGTGTGAAAATACTACTTTATCAATATTTCAAAAAAGTTTCAATTTTTTCTGGCAATAATCTTTTTTGCAATATTATATTATAATAAAAAAAACGATACTCGAGGGTATCAATTTTGATTATCGCATCCCATCAAAATATAATTTTTAAAAAAACTGTGATGCTTTAAAAGTTACACAGGAAAAAATATAAAACTTTTTGGGAATTTTGTTTGTATTCATATTTGAATATAAAAGTGCTGTTTACGAAAATGATCTTATTCAGTGTGAAATATTATCCTCAGAGAAATTATATTGACATCATTTTGGTGAAATTTTCTATGTCATATATGGAAATTTTTTATTTCCGCGATGAGCGACGATTTCACAATGATAGATTATTCCAACATGCTTGCTTTCTTTAACCAGCTGCTCATAATTGCATGCTGCGTTATATTTTTCTTCGATTTACCTCATGTCGAGTAGAATCATTCGCAAGAAAGTTGCGGGTATTCTTGTTGGTCACGCTTCCTTTAAAGTATTTATTGGAGTCATAAACGCCTGCAGTTTCAAGATAATTCAAGTGGCACAGCTGTTCACATCACTGGTATATTTCTTAAGTAGCTAAACAAAATAATCTTCGATAATCATTCCGTTTTTCTCACTTTTTTCCATCTATCTCTACTTACTGTATTTATAATGAATGCGAATGTTATAGAAAGGTTTTGTAAAAATTGTAGATAAACTAAATGATTATCAATTTTTTTTTCTAAAAAAATTATCTATAGAAAAATCCACGATCTAATTATAAATATTGATTTATCTCATGAAATTTTGTTCCATTCGGGAAGTAATATTTTCAAAGAGAGATAAACTAGTTTATGGCACGTCCATGGTGTTCGAAAACTCATGGCAGGTATGCAACAATAAATGACGAAAGTCGCTTTCCATTGCTGCACGGACCATTAATGGTCAATTCTTCAGCAATGGCCAATGATTTCGTGCAGATGATTTTTGACCAACATCCTGGGTGGCATTATTCTACTAACTCGAAGGACTGGTCCACATTTTCATCCTCCTGTTCCCCTCCTTCCGACAATGACAATTTCCGAAGCTACCAAATTCATTGTTATCCGTTGTCGATCCTTTGCGCTTCTTTTTACGAAAGGACATACGACGATGATTCTCGACTCAGGTATCTGAGCGGGTCCTTCTATATTCTTGACTTTTCTTCTCGTTACAGATGACTTCGCCATCTTCGCTCGTGGATGTGGTTCGATCGAAAGGGCAACATCCAATAGCCCACCTACTCGACACGGCCTCCTCTTTTCCACGAGTTTGTCTCCTCATGTTTAGACCACACTAGGGGTTCCAGAAAATTACACCAAAAGCTGCTCAATTTCTCGTTTTAACAGCCGCATAATGGATTCTCGCGCGCCGCGTTCCGTGATCCGATCAATGGGATCGATGCAGCCGGTCCCCTGATTTAGACATTTTCGATGCAAAAGGAAGATTTTGCTTATAGCGAGATCAATGAGTGTGACGGGAAAATATGACTCCGCTGTCAGCAACGCTAATGATGTAAGGATCTTTTACCTTTGGACCAGAATGAAATATTATCATATTGTATGATTTGACTTATGAGATACGATAATCTATAGCTTATAAGCTTTTATTTATATCGTAAATATATATCAGTAATTTTATATACAAATCCGATTATTGAAAAATGATTGAGAATTGTCTATATTATAATGAATTTTTAGAATAGGTAATTTTAACACGTTATAAACCATCCAATTCGTTTGCTTCTCCAATTATGCTGAAGTGAAATTTTCACATACAGAGATCCACATTTCGATAAAATATGTATTATATAATTAAATTACGCAAAATATTGTATTATTATGTATATTACTGCATTATGTAGTACGTTTATTACTTTAGACTATTACTTAAATATTAATTATATTTACACAATTATAAATATTACTTTTTATTAATTTAATGTATTATTCAAATTTGCGCTGGTTAGCACCGGTCATTGATGACTGGCGCGGTGTCCGTGAAAATTGTAATCAATGGTGATGCGAATTGCACGTCAGCTCTTTCGTCCATGCAATACAAATTTAATTTATTAACACAGAAAAGATTTAAATAGTGCAAAAAAAATTTCATCATAATGATCCTATTTTTATTATAAAAATTCCTATTATTATTAGTCTTTTCTATATGTTTGCGATAAACAATCGAAAATTCTATCTTCCAATTACTTTAAAATATTATTCTTATAAGAATGAAATGCAGCAGTATTTTTTCTCTACAGAATTTGCGAAGGAAAAAAAGATAATAACAGAAAAACGTAAAGTCTTACTTATTTTCCTTCCGGGAACGTCGGGATCACGCGAAATAGAGAGGGTGGCTTGTAATGGGAAGCTTGATTATAATAGAGGTATCATTCCCGCAGACGATACGCTCTTCCTCTTCTCTTGGATAATTGCAAATGGCGTCCTTTTATACCGCTAGGGCGGCTGATCAAAGCCGCGGATAAATAAAAGATAATCATCTAATTATTCCATTCAAACGGCCGGCTGCCGTATCGGAGGTACGATTGGCTCGACGGTCATTAAGATCGCGGCGCGATCATATTTTCATTCTTCTCTTCTCCCTCGATTCGTACGAATCATTGTGATCGAATTCGTGGCGAACGTGACCCGTATTACGAACGTTGTAACGACTCTTCAATCGAATTGCTTATTTAATATCGTTTCGGCATCTTGTTTAATATGTGCGTGCTAATTTATGCCTCGCGCGAGAAAGAATCTATCGTTATAATATATAAACTGTAAAGATCTCATTACCTTAGATATTGTTTGTGCGATATTTTCCACATGGATATTCTCTAAATTCTTTGAAGTGGAATCTCCCTCTAAAGAATAAAAATTGAGTCAGCCTTGAAAACAGTGTATTCAAATTTCAATTTTTAAGAATGAGATTTCACTCTTCAAAGTGAGCTTTCTTTTCAAAAGTTTTAGAGAGTAGAAAATTTAATAGTAATAAATCTTAAGTGTTTCATTTTCTTTTTTAGGTGCAATACGTAAAAGAGAAGAAATATTAATAATGCCAATTCAAAAAAATCTGTAAGCGTTTCTCGTATTCATTTCTTCTAAATGCAAGTTGATACTCTTTCTTTTATTATATTGCTTATCTACATAGCAATTCGATCTCTATGCTATCGAACAATATTAAAGCTAGACTGTATTTTATCGACAATACACGATGTTTCGCATTCAAAGTGACAGACGTTAGATCGCCGAGATAACTCGTTCGAAGCGTCAGAAGAATGACGTTGGTTCGCGAGATAACTTGTCCATTGAACGCAAAAGGATTAGCAACACCCAAGGGATGGAGGCGACGCTACGGGATGTTTTTTGAGTAGCAAATTAACGTGTAGTGACAGACTTGTCAAAAAGAAGGCCGATACAAGCCTCATTAGCTTACAAGACGATCCCATCGGTTCTCGATATATGCGCGGATGTGCGATGCCTCGTGGTGTCCTTGAGGCATCTCCGATCCCAAGATTTCTCCGGTGAATGCAAAACAAGCGACTGACGTTTAAAATGTTGCAGCCGCGAGGCTCGTTTACAATAAAAACTACGGCGTGCGGACGCAACGATCACGGTGTCCCGTTGGCTACCTGCCAAAAAGAATCTTCCCGCTGCCCGCATTAGTTACGAATGAACCGAAGCAAGAAGAAGAACACGCAATCGAATGAAAGATCTTGGCGCGGCCGATCTTGCGGTAGTAACGCGATCTATAGATCCCGAACGGAGGTGTGACCGAGAAACTGGCACGGGTGAGACAGCGTGTCTCCTCGGTCCTAGATAAGAATCTGTCACCCCGGTGACTGGCTGGTATACTAATACCGGGCGACAAGATACTTACTACCAGATAAAATGCCAGGAAATTTGCCCAATCATTCCCGATGCTGCGACACAATCGCAGTCGTACCACCTCCGTTCGCTGACATTCGCCGACTAAAGGAAACCAAAACATTTCGCACCGGCGGTACTTGAATAATGACGCGATAGTTTAAGGAGGAACGCACGTCCGAGGCTCCGCTTCCTGTATACACCTCGAGAGATTTGCAATTTAATGACTCACTGCGCGATTGTATCTTTCTGTGTAATGGTTAGGTGATGTCAGAGAGAAATCATCTATCTACTTCTCCCAAAACAAATTGCGCGCCACCAATGTAAGAATGGGCGATGCTAATTGTAAGTCGAAACGATTATGAAATCTGAGAGCGCAATTTCAAAACGCGAAGATAAAAAAAACAATTAGAAATTCAATTAAAGCTTTGTACGTAATGAATGATAGGTCATGCTGGAACGGTAAAATCACAAAAATGGCAAAAATATATTAGTTATAAAAAAAAAAAAAAACAATGCATCAGGTCTCATAATATCGATCATCGAGAAAGATGGTAAGGGTAACTCATTCTCGACTGCGTAACCGGGAGTTTCTTTTTTTCATTTCGATGAACGATTAGCTATTAAAAACTAACGGCAGATCGCGTGTCGAAAGAGATGAAATAGGTGGTATACTAGATCTAGGACAAGACTCCGAAAAAAAAGATTTACCGCACACCTTCCTTGGCGAAGCCAAAAGGATCGTGAAACTGTCTAAAATAAAATTAAAAAAAAAAGAAAACTAAACGTCAATCCGATCTTCTCTTCCTGGAGCAGATTTCGTCGTCCGCGTCTATATCGAGATAGGTCCGGCCAGGTGAGTGGGTGAGTGACTCCGGCATTGTCGTTCGGCAAGATATACGACTCCCGGTTCCTAGAAATAGTTTATATTCCGGGCGGTAGAATGGGAGAAGGATCGGAAAGATCGTTATAGGTTTACCTGGCTCCGGACCATCCTCGTCGTTCTCATCTCGGAAGCGTTCGTTTTTGGGATTCTGCGTCGAAGGCACTCGGTCAGGGCCGCCGTCGGCCCACGGATACCTCAGATACCTCAGTAATCATTTTCGAAGACTTATGCCGCCTCGCGGGCATACCGATATATATTTCGCTTTGGAAATAATTCAATAGATAACCGCGACATAACTCGCGCGGGGAACCGGTTGCCTTCGAAGTGCGTGAATAGCTCTCCAGCGATCGATTATAATTAAAGAAACAATTACTCTCATTTTCGAGCGTAATATCGAGTGTCGAGAACGTAAACGAACCGATGTTATGCGCTTATCGAGACAATCGATTTTTATCTCTTCGAGCGTAATAACCGGATCGATCTGGTGATTGTCGTTGGGGCAATTATCATCGCGTGTTGTCTCGTCAGTACTTGTTTCGATTATCTTTATGATACACTTCGCTTTATGTCTCGTATCATGTGACAGTAACTCTATAGAGCGATATACATCTCCCCTGGAAAGCGTCTTGTTTGACGTAACCGCACACAATATTCGCAAAGATATATAAATTTACAAATACTCTTAAACAATTTTTCTCAGTTTAAATTGCATCATAAATTTCAACGGAATGAAAGATAAGAAAAAGTTGCGTATTATTAATTTAATCATTATTCCTTAATCATTGACAAATCATTATTCCTTATCTGTGATTTAATTCGCGTTGATATCTTTTATAGTGACATTCTTCCCATCGATTTTCGAAGGTATAATAAATTTGTCTTTGCCTACAATATTTCTCTCATATCTTTGAAGGTGAAAATTGTGAATGGGAAATAATTTACTGCGTTAGACATACACATATATATTTACACACAGATATATATTGTCACTTATTTAACTCTTCAATTTATAACATTGCAGTACATGGCAATTGAAAGGCTTTTATTGTAGAAAATTTTTCTAATGGTCGGAGTAAAAATTCATTGTGTCATTTTTTAAAAGAATTTTGACTTTTTCTTATTACGAGGAACTCACATAAATATCCGGCTTTATTTTATTTTAAATACTTTCATTTCAAAGCCATTTTATTTACAAAAAAGAAGTTTATTTCAATTGCTAGTAAAACGTATATTGTCTCACAAGTTCGTCCGTTACTATTGTATGCGAACATCACTTTCAAAAAATTCATCACATGTCGTCTTCTTTGAGCTAATTCTTGAGATATTAGTGGTACGCGAGTTTAACAAAGCTTGAGAGGGAGCGATGAGAGCGAGAAAGAGGCAGTTTCTTTTGGGGGGTATTTTCAGGCCCTTTTTAAGGTGGATATTCAGCTATAAATAACGATAAACAGGGACCTTTGTAAGTCAGGTAAACTCGATTCCCGCACGGATACTGTCCGTATAAGTCTATACAGTCAGTAGATTGTGTACAAGAGCCTCTTCTCCCCCCTGTCCCTCTATTCGATAGATTGTTTGGATGCTGGTGGTTTTTCAGAGTCACGCCCTGGAAGGGGCCGCGGGTCGCGAGGGTGTTTGGGAAAATGGATCGCTTACAGGTGCGATATATTTAATCTGGAGACATCTTCATAATCTGTTAACCCCGACGGAAAATAACACGCAGTGAATCCGTTGAAAGAAAACGCGTTGCCACAGCTGCCGGTCCAATTCGTCTTCCCATGCGTACATACGTATAGAACACATTCGTATAAAACGAATGCATTGTTGGAGGGGAAATAATCATTTGAGAATTTCGTTTACTACTTCTCTCTACGGAGCAGAGAACGATTCTGCGTTACATCGAAAAATCTACTTCCTAAAATTTTTAGGGTGAATTGTCACTCCAAAGAAAAATCCCACTCTTAAACATTGAAAATTGAACCACTCTCTTTTTCAAAACTGGCTCACTCTTTCAAATGAGGTACCATTCCAAAGAATCGAAAATAAATTTTTTTAAAATTCATTTCTTTATACATATAAGGATACACGTATAAGGATAATCAGCAAACGATAATTTTTCGTTATAACGAGAAATTGTCTTGTGAAAATCGATTTTTTGCGACTAAAAGGGGAAACTAGAACTTCGTAATAAAACTATTCCATCTCACGATGGAAAACTCCGAGACTGCTCTTATCCGATAACAGCGCGAATGGATGAAACACACGCGCGTGGATTTTATCTGAAATGAGTGTGTATTCGATACAGAGAAGCTGAAATAGTTTTCATGTACCCACAGTAGGGCGCACTCGGGGCCACGTTTTGTCGAAGGTCTGTCGTTCAAGCAAAAGTGATTTTCTATGGCGCGCCATATCGATAACATCACGTTAATGCCATTCACTTGTTTGCCTCGAGAACCGATGCTGATCTTTCTAGGGGTTATTATTACGAAGCGACTCGCAGCTTTCGCGCTAACATTCGCATCAGAGTTCGGTGAGAAGAAAAAAGATTGGTACGACGTAATTTAGTATGACTAACGCTTGTCGCGAATAAATTTCAGCAAATATTATTAATTTATAATTGGAGAATTGGAAATTCAATGATTGATCCTTGATGTATTCAACAAAACGAGATGTATACGATTATACGAGAATAAATAAAAAAAGCAAAGAATAATTATTTCTTTATTTAAAAAGTATAAAATCTAACGATAATATCACGCATTAGGAAATGCTCTAATGGAAGAAGTGAATCTTAAGTGAATTATTAACCAATCATATGGATAGAATCTGTTTCCAATCATATGGAAGAATTTGTTTTAATTTAATAATCTTGATTGAAGTATTAAACTTATTATAAGATTCAGAATATATTTTGAATTTTGATGCTTGTGATGAATTTATGATAAATTTACGAATATGTGAACTTTTGAAATAATTGAAACAAATAATTATTATTTCCATACAATATGTATTTTTCCGTGTGTATTTATGAAAAGATTGAATAATTCCAAAAACAAGACAACTGTTAAAAAAACTATGAAAAATTTGCTACGCTCACCGCTAGCACAATAAAAAATAAAAAAGGAACCTGTATCTCTTTGGCATTCAGGCGGAAATATTTCCTTTGCAAATGTCACGGTTCTTATTGTTAGCATTTATTTGTCACCTTCAAAGTCATTTATAATAAAGCGTTGGTGGTCTCTCTTGTTTTCTACTGAAATTTTCAAAGACGACATAATTTCGTTTGAATATGGCATCGTTTGTTCAATGCAACTTATGCCGACATCAGTTTCGGGACACCCGGTATTACAGGTAGTCAATGTTTCTTAAGTGATTTTTCTAGAATTGATGGCGGTACATTTATTCAGAGCGCGACATTGGTTATAACGGACTCCCTGTATCCTTGACGAATTTGTTTGGATCGTGTTTGTCATGCCTTTTCATACGGACTTTCAATATAAAACTACCTTTCGCGTAAGAATAACCGTTCCAGTCATCAGGAAAACTACTATTTTATTTATTTTATTTTTATTTTATTAAAAACAATTGATAACAAATATATTTCAAATACTTGATTCTTATGTGAAATGGAAGAATTGTAAAAGAAAATAATATCTATGCCCGAGGATATATTTGCTGTCTAAATATTTTATTAGCTCTGTCATTTTTCGGAAATTTTTTAGTAAAGTTATTTTTATTCGTAGAATTTTGGAGAATCGATGTATCTTGTTATAAAATATTTATAATAATATTTTGAATAGTTTTTAGAATATTGAGATTGTATAAAATATTTGGAACGAAGTATATTTTATATTTTCTACATTGATCCTTTAAATTTGAGAACCAATGAATAAAGTAGTAAAAAGTGACATAAACTTGGAAGAGAAAAATCAATACAATTTATATACAAATTAGATTAGATATATATTTAGAACGTGTGAAAATAAAATCAAATTTTTCATGTATTATATGTCTAAGTGTCTGCATATATTTGCACTGTTTCGTAGCACGGAAAAATAACTTGCGAACAGAATTATGCACATAAATGCAATCAATGCTTGCGATTAAATAATATTGCAATATATTGGTAATTCTGATAATTAACATGAAGTTACTCCAACGTAATGACCACACAGTCCGCACTCTTCTCTCAATTAGCGGATACTTTTACGACGCGTGTATGTATTTCCGAGAACTCGCTGCCCTGTATGTATGATCTTTCTTTTTTCTTTTGGTCTTCCCTTACAAGACGATGAAGCCCATCGAAGTGACCATTTCGTGGACCTCGAAGAGGACTGCAGTAAAACGCATTTTTTTTTTCGAGAGATTTCATCTTCTCGCGCTTTTCTTCAGTTTTATTTTACGCTCATAAACATCTCGGTCTGATTTACTATTAGATCTCGCCGGACTACGTAATCGTCAATAAAAAATTTATTTAATGCTCCTTCGTTTCATTTCAACAGTGTCCATTTATCTGAACGTCCTTTTCAGACTGAACACTGAGGATTGAAATGATACTGCGTTATAAGAGCATTGAAAGACAGAATTTTATATACACGTAATATATTCACACATAATATTTTATGACTATTCTGGTTAACACTTTTCATGTATCTATCAAGATGTAAGAATATAAGACGTATGTTGCACATAATGGCAGAATAAGAAAAACAATCCATCACATTGCTTCAAGATAATTATATGTTGCCTTTTATAATTTGAGACAAATTTTTTATTGGCCCAAAAAGTCAATCAGCTTGTTAATTGATGATTTGCCCAAAAATAATATATCTTATATTTTTAATGTTATGATACCCCTTATATGTTAGTGTCTGCTAACAATAGACCACCCATCTCTCACTTTTAAAATCTGAGAGAAGGTTCTCTTACATATTTTTTTAAATAGCACGTACATAGAAACGAATGATGGCACGATCACATTTCCGCCATGTGCTCAACATACGCGTTCGAAACAGAAGAACCATTTTACTGTAATGCAAATAATATTGCACCCGATGCTTAACAAACCGATTTCTACCGGAAGTTATTTATATTTTCAGAAATTTCAGATGAAGTTTTAAGATTTATGCGTAGCACAAATTAATAGTTTCTACCAGAAGTTATTTATGCGTATTCTCAGTATTTTCCAGAATTAGCAATAATGCACTTGTTTTTCGGATATACTGTCAGAAATTATACTATTTCTCATTTTAATTGACCACCTCGAGTGTGAGAGATACAATAATATAATAATATTATAAAATCAGAAAAGATATTTAATTCAAAGAAGGGAGTCACATGGAAATGGGAAGGATAATACTATTGGGAATAAATATTCTCTAAGAAATTTTTTAGCAACGGAATAAATCTAGATCTGTTCGCGTTGTTTGAAATGTCCACAAATTTGTGTACTTAAAATGAAGTAAATATATATTCGAGCATGGAAGAGAAAGAAAGCAAAAATGTTTAGTGCAAAAAATGCATAAGCAACGTGAACAGATTTTATGTCGTACTAATCAGTTGTAAGTAGACGAGATAGACTAATAGCGTTTTATTATGTGTTACTTGATAAAATATATATTGAACATTTTATATCAATATGATATTTAAGATATCTCACTTTTACATTCAGATGAGATTAGTGTACAATAGCTTTAAAATAAAATGGCATAATATACTGAGTGCGTACTAATTGATGATCTGCTCAAAAATAATATATCATATATTTTTAGTGTTATGATACCTCTTATATGTTAGTGTCTACCTACTAACAATAGACCACCCATCTCTCACTTTTTAAATTCTGAGAGAAGGTTCTCTTACAGACTTTTTTAAATGGCACGTACATAGAAACGAATAATGGCACGAACACACTTCCGTCATGTGCTGAATAAAAAACGCTATATAAATTCAAATTTTAAACTGCCTCCTAAAACGAAAAATCATTCCAATGCAATATCAAAAATTTTGGAATAGGCCATCATTAAAAAAAATGACATCGGATAATCTTTCAAGATGTCATGAAAAATATTGTAAAAATAAAATAACACTTATGTATAAGTTATATGTACAGAGTGCGTCACCAAAATCCGGACAAATTTCAATTTAAATTTTCCGCTATATTGTGCCTTCGCCAGAGGTTGTTGGCGTCCGAGTAAGCTTGATGCTTCTAGTTCTATATTCTCAAAACGACCGCGATGTTGAACCAGGTGTAAAGCCAAAAAGTGTAAGAAACCTACGTGTCCCGATTCGGTCCTCAAGAAGTTAAAACCGTCATACACAAAAATGTATATTTAATATAAATATAAAAACAGATTAAACCATGAAATCTCCATACAATTTATTATGTTGCTAAGTAGAATCTATATTTTTAATTCGAAATATTTGCATTTTACATTTACGGATTAAATGTACAATGTTTTTATGCATACTAGTGCGTCCAATGGAATTCGCTATAGGAACGAGCTCACGTCTAGACTTATAGTGATGCTAACAATTGAGATGCGGCCCCATTCAATAAGAGATAGAAGAGATACTTACATGGACAAGAGCTATGTCCGTGTGTCATCTGTGTGCGATCAGCACCGCTGAGTGAGGTTCCTTTTTAGTGTGGGTATTTCTTCCATTTCCTTTTCGATGGAGCCACATAAATTCTGATACTACTGATACAAACATCTTATCAGTATATTCTCTCCAATCTCCACATGCTATTAGCATATCATTTGCAGTCTTGTTCTGCAGTCTCTACTCCTATTTCTCTTGTTATGCGATCCACAATGTGGATCTTCAAATAGTAACTATTAGCTAATGATTTTGATGTGATTTTCACATATGTTAGTCTCTTAGAGAAATATTCTTTTTTTCATTGTTAGTTGTCTTTACAACCTTTAGATCTGTTCCTTTTGTTGAACTTTTGACACGGTTCATCTTTCTTCCTTTTTCTTTCGAATATAATTGCAATATAATATAAATGTAAAAACGTATATTTTTACATTTTACAGTTATTTGCTGGATAGTGCGTTGAATATTTTGTAGTACAAATACTTAGCAAAATAAATCTCTACCGAGTAATTTCTGTAACTTATAGTGCATTGAAGAAAAAAATAATAATAAATCAAGAATGATTTATTAACAAGATTGATTAATTGTAAAGTACTTTTAAAGTCCGAAAAGTTGGGAAACGACCTAAGATTTTCGTTTAGAAAATCATGACAATATGTTTCGGTATTTCTATGTTTGCAACTTCTTTTGCTCCAATTTAAATACACACTCATGTTTCTTGCGAATTTTTCCTGGAAGACATTTATTTCATGGAAGGACAAATTACATGGAAGGACATTGCTCACATTGCATGAAAATATATTTTTGTAAAACAAATAATACTTCATAAAATTTTTTTCAACTTTATTTCTTTTGTTTGCTCCTGAATGTATTCAAAGACTTTTCAAAAAAAAAAAACCTTGCCAATTCATCATGACTGATAGACCATTCTAATTTTCCATTGGCTGGAATACGAATATCTTTGCCAAGTCGATGCATTTTATTTAAAAGTGCATTTCACTTAATATTCGTAACATTTGTAAGCATCATTTCATCTTTGTTTGACATTTAATAAACAAGAATGAAATGATACACGAAAGGATCTCTACGTATATCATATAGCATATGTGTGTATGTACATGTATGTGACTATATATATATATTTCATTATTAAACTAGATCATAAAAAGTACTTACTGCGTAATTATAGCTTATTAACAATGATATTTGAGATGACATTAAAATTGTAAGAAATTAAGATAATAAACAAAGTGACATGTATTTCTTTTTTAATATTATCTACATTTTTGTATTTTAAATATAAATAAAAGTCCAGAATGTATATAAAACACATGAATTCCAAGAAGCACTCCACAAGAGAAGATCTTTATATAATAAGGAAAATCTATATTTTCTTAAATAAAATCTCCCAAAGTATAACGATTAAAATTATTCCATATTACAGTAAATTATAAAAAATTATAAAAATAAGTTATAGAAAATATATTTCTAAAGCCCTAAGCGACACATTATCATCTGTTCTTCACATAGGCCTATGCAGAAACATCCCGTAACCCACAACGAATACTACGAACCGCTACCGGTCTTACGAAAGAGTGAGAAACTCACATAGAGCAATAAAAATGACAAAACACTTATTGGAAAATATTTATAACCCGTTATATTTTATAGTCATCGAGATAAAAAGATCTCTTGCTCAATAAATCATTTGTACCCATGGTTTTTCATGAAAAAAATTTTACGCTGTCGGTCACATCAAAATCGACCACACACATTGATATTTTCAGATTTATAAATTTGCGAATATCGAAATTTGTATTTTTATCTGTAATTATTACTATTAATTCAATTTCATTTTCAAAAAAGCGATCATACAGACATTAATTGTATTATTATCTATAAGGAATCTACACTTGGATATTTATACAGAAATCTATCTTCAATCGCGTAACTTTTTCGTTAGACTACTCTATAATAATCAAACAACGATTAATAATTTTAATATAAGATTAAACCACATACTTCTACTTATTATACGTTACTTTTTTTATATAATATAGAAAAATTTTTAATATATAAAATCCTTTGTAATGCATTTCCTTTGTAATATATATCCTTTGTAAAATAATTTATTCAAAGAACTATCACACACATACATGATATCTATATTATATACAGTTTGTGAGTTTTCTTCATGATCGATGGAGAATTAAAAAGTTTCAGAATAACAACCAGGTGATTTCAAAAGTCTTTTTCTGACGATTTTGACCGCCCCACTGCGATATAAAACCGCTGTATTATTCGATGTCGCCGCCGGAAAATCTTTTGCGGCAGCTACGTTGAACTGCGATTGTCGTTACTTCGGCGACAAGCTATGGAGACGTCTACGACATTATGCGCGGAGCGAAATCGTAAAGGAACGATTTTACGAATGTTGGGGATCCCCTCGTGTCCCGGCAGCCGTCGGCTATCCACTGTTTTAAGACACATCCGAAAATAACAGCACGTAAGAAGGAACAAATACAAAGTGTAAAAAAATAAAAAGTGCGTACGCGTTACTTATTGATCAGATCGATAGACAAACTGTTTCGTTATATTCATTTCCTGCAAGTTTATTTCACGGTACAGAATTTTAGATATCTTAATCCGATAATGCAGTAACTATTATACATTAATAAAATTATCTCAAAAAAATAATGAAGTGCAAAAAATATAGTAACTTCTGCAGGAAAACTATGAGTTAGCTTTCAAAAAAAAAATATATATATATAATCTATTATTTAAGAAGTTCAAATTTTTCACAAAACAAATAAAAAGTGTAAATCCAGATGCATCTTATAAAGGCGCGTTGACCTTCGTGATAGAGATTGCGAACGGTTTACCTTGAACCGGGTCGGTCGATCGCAGAATTCAGGACTAAAGAGAAATACTCACGAATACGAGACACGATGTAATTCTTTAATTGCTCCGGCTAATTGGCCCCGAGTGGCGCCACGACGCCACGAAATATCGCCGATGACAATTATTCTGCGGGAAGCGGACAGTCCGTAAAAAAAATTACTGGTATTTTTATTCCTCTCTTAATCGCGCGCGACTCTACTCTTCGCTTCATCTGTCCAATCTTTCTCCCTCCTTTCCTGCGAGAATCGTCAATTCGGACGAGACCATGCTAATGGCGATGACAAAGAGAAGCCTTTAATGACGCTGTGTAAGTTTAAGTGCTTGTCTAATTGTAAGCGTATTGGCATCAGCTGAAGAACGCACGAAGATAGTTGTACGTCTCGCAAATATTTTGCATTCTTAATGAGAATTTATGTACGAAAAGCTTCCGATTTTATATCGTATCAGCGTACGATGGGTGTACAAGAAATGTAAGGCATGCAAAAGTGTGTGTATTTTGAAGAGCTCTCCACGGGATAGTAATATAAATACCTAGAAACACGCACGTTTTACACATGCACGTTTAATGTTTCTTAAGACGGATAAGGAGTTCGTGGTATTAATGAAATTACATAACTCACATTAATTATTACAAGCCGTATGAAGCTGCCCGTCGGCTGCGATATTACGCGCGTGTATTTGTCGTTATGTACCGCAGATTTTACAAAGCTACACAATACTTCGTAATATTTACTAATTGTAAAAGTTTGTGCTCTTATCCTATGATTTCTATTCAAAGATTTTTTTTTAACATTTGTAAGTTTTGTAACACTCATTCAACTATTCTAATAAAATTTTTTAATAACCATAAAACATATCTTAATTGTTTCGCAAAATGCATTTATTATTTGAAATCTTTATACTCATAATATCTTTCTTCTAAAGGATTCCATAATTATGCTTATTTATCAAAGAAATATTCACAATTTATAAATTAAATATATAAAATATTTAAATTAAATATATATTTATTAAATATTTTCAGAGAAAAAACAATTTTGCTAAAATATTCAAAAATTCTGAATACAAATCTAAAAATAATTTTGTTGGATTATCAAAACAATTATGTAGAAAACTGAATATGTGCAATGCTGCAAAAAAAATGTTGATGTTCTACCAATTAACTTAAATGTTTTACATAATTATTTTGACAGTTGAAGAAAATTATTTTTAGATTTGTATTTAGATAAATTAGATACTTTAACAAAGCAGTTTTTCCGTGTATAGTTAAAAAAATTTGCAATAATTGCTTTCTAAATCCGAACTGCATAAATCTCATATGTATTGATTGAAACCTTCCCGAAGCCAAACTTCGGAGCGTATTTTGAACGTACGTTGCGACGCGCGTATTGCGAAAGATTCTGTAATTAGCTTACGTATTATATTAAACCGTGGACTTGTAGGCGTCGAGTTTTACTTCGAGTCTTACTTCTCGGCGCGCAAATGATTTATGCACAAGCGATACGAACGACATATACGATTCCGCTGCAGCTGAGGGAGAGTGCATCGACGACGAGGTCTCTCTAGCTCGTCTCTGACAGTTCAACGAGCAAGGAACATCTATAATGACAAACCGCTTTGGTCTCTCGCGAGCGGACACTGGGCGGTTCAGGGCCGTGGCCAATGTTATAAATGCATCGTCGAAAAAAAGCGGCACGAACCGCTTAGGGATCTATCGATAGATACGATATCCTCGACGCGCGCACGAACGTGACCGCGGCAAGATCGATTTGTATCGAGGGGGCTCGAGAGAGGGCGAGATGGATGGGCTGGGCCTCGAAATCTATTAGTCATCACCCACACGATACCGAGACTCTCCCTTTCTCTCTTTCTCTCTTGTCGGCGCGGACAGGTAACTCGAATCGATGCCATTGTACCTCGCCAATCGTGATGCATTTTTTCCGAATGGAACGTTGATAGGTTCATGGAGGATTGCGATCCATTGGGATCCAGAATGATAAACAAAACGAGAGAGTGCACGAATATCGTGTGTGTAACAGATTCAATTATGCTAATCGTAATGAATTGATAGTATGTGATCGTAAAGACTGCAAATATAAGACTGACCTAAATCAGTAATGAGCGATCCAATTTTTATCTTATCAACGCGAGAACAAACACAAAATGACTAACACGATTTTTTATCATGACAGATACTTCAGGATTAATAATGAAGTTATAGATATATTTTCCGTAAAAAATCAAAATAAGGCTTCAGAATGAAAAGCGCAAATATTGCAATTTTCATTAGATCTCGTACAAGATTATTTTGTATCTATAGCAATTAGAAAATAATGGATACGCAGACATGGATCAATTGCTGACCGATCTACTGCATACGCACGCATACATGCATACACATTAGCTTGATTACGTTAGTTATTCCGAAACGTAGGACGAACGCGATAGAGGGGCCTAAGTCGCTCTCGTGGAAGTTGCTCACTTCCCGCCACTCGGGAGCACTTCGAGTCCATTCACTCAATTCATTTTTATCTCCGATTCACCATCTACCCTTGCTCCACTGTTCTCTCATTAGTGTTCTTTCCGGTGACCCCGAGAATCAGAACGAGATTCTTCCTAAGAAAATTAGCGCTCGTTTCCGTCTATAGGATTCAATTGCTCCTCGATGTAGAACGAATGTGAAGGCGGATGGCTTCTATGTTGCTGTTCTAGTTGTTCGTTTTCTGTCTGATTGAATACGTTTTAATGTGTCGCGATAAGTGTATCACACTAATTTGCGTTTATTTGGAATATTGTGATATTTTATTTTTATTCGAAGGAGGAAAGCAGAAATAAAATTAAAAAATTAAGTTGTATTATATGAGTAGAGTCAACTTTTAATGAATAAGATGTAATAGCGGCTTTCATAAATATTAGAGAATTAGTAAATTATGAACATTGTATTTGCAAACAATTGTACATAAACGTTTTCAATATTGTATCTTTAAACAACTGATTTTTGTTCTCTTATCGGCTTATAGTCCGAATACCATCAATCAACAACGAAAAATTGCGCAATCGCCAAATTTATTAAACGCTTGTTATTTTCACTTTGATGTAATTTTTATTTTAACATTATAACATAGTTATACTATTTCACACAAGCGGTAGAAAAAGTTTTTAAAATGATTAATTTTTAAATGTTAAAAAAATTAGTGTATTAGTATCAAAAATGATTTTATCTTAAAGCATTTTTTATATTTCGAATATTTTCAGAGGTATATATATATATAAAAAAAAATTAAAAGCCGCTATCACATGAAGTGGATAAAACTGCTTTTTCGTAATAACAAAAAAAAAGTTTCTAAATTTCTATTTATTTCTACATCTATTTACCCACATATATACAAAGTTTCATATAAAATTAATATATTTCTGAATTGGCGATATTTTCTTCGTAAATATACGTTAATTATACTCAATCTCTCGATAAAATGTCTCACATATTATTTAAAGAAAAAAGCATGCATAAAGTAAAGAAATGTTAATTTCTTTTCTAAAAAAGAGACAATTTTTTAACTTGTCAATTGACTACTAAATAGATCGATACAAAGCCATTGTTACTCGTACAAAACGGACAGTAATAAAGTGCTATCGATTTACCTATCGAAACGGAGAGTAATGAAGTATCATTGATCTTCATTAAACGTCATTCAAATTAGAACGTTCTCTGAATTGAGGACGCAGACATAAAGGAAGTGCACTTACGCGCCTTTGTTACGCAATCTTATATGACGTTCACAATATCGACGGCACAATTCACAGTGTTTGAACAATGCTTCAATGAAACTAAAATTGAAATTAACGGACTGATACAATCGGCAAAAGACATATTCGTATATGTGCACTAAAATAAACATCGGCAAAAATCAACATAAACGTGAAGATAAAAGGAAAAGGTTAAGTAGTGCGTCCGAACTTTTGGAAATAAATGTTCATTTATATATAGAAGGTTTTGCCTTTTCGTTACAAAGTGGAAAGAGTCCCGTTGACGACAGGGGCGTGCACAGGACAAACCTGCGTGACCAATATGTCGAAAATGAGTTTAGGGCGTGGCACGATTCACCCTCTGCTTATGCTTGGAAACTCGTAATATTTCTCTCAAGACCCTCCCACAATTTTCCAAAACGAAATGTCAATAATAATATTTATTATCAAAATATATATTTGTAATTTTTGCGACACGGTTAAATTGCGGTTTAAGGAAAATCGGATAATTGAAGACAATCGCGAGGGAATAGCCTCGGAACAGCGCCTTGATGACGCAACTGCAATTGATATTAACGGATGCACAAAATTGCTATCGGTAATAATATCTTGCGACGAGACATCACGCAGTCGGGACACACATTTGTTCAATACGGCAAATATCGATATAACAGACGCCTTTCAATAATGCCTAATGATATAATATTTCCCAAAAAAGATCTCGGGAGGGTTCCTCGAATACATACATATATTCACACCCGCACACTTCGCCGTCGTGTATTCGTGAGTATGGGAATACACAGGAAAGTTGCATTCGCCTGCACAACGGGGGGTATGCGATCATTTTTTAGGGGTAAGCCCCCGTGTTCATGGGGGTAAGTCGGTTAACGAATAGTTTTTCTTCGAAGGGTCGAAGAGAGACATCGATGTATATAGATAAAAAAGCACGTTCGCGCGCGCGTCGAGACACTTATTGTGGATGACGCTATTACAACGCATTGTCTGTGTATCCGTAATAGTTAATTTTAATACGTTTTCGTACCGTCATTCGAGAAACGGCGTATAATTTATTTCTGTCGGCTCGTAGTCGCATTATGATATGAGATCTCAGATAGACTTTCGACTAATCGACTGCCCGGTCATCGTTAATGAAATGTATAATTTAATATAATTAATATGGCTTAGAAAATTAAATTAAACGACTGCTTTCCTTTTAGGAGACACAAGTATCATTCCGTCTTTGTTATTCATTGAATGCCGAGAAGAGTAAACGTTTGTGTCGACTGTATCTCCTAAAAGAAAAGTAGCCAATAATTCGATGACTATATAGTGATAGTTGCGCTGGGGTTATTTTTACTGTGCGATATTTCAGCAGTTTCCATTTTCTCTGGATTTACACGAATCTTCCGTAGATTTTCTAGAGGGATGTTCATCGGAAGGATATCCGAGATGGTTCCGAAACGTCGTATATTACACAAAGATTTGATCAGAAACTTCGTATGGTGAGATACCACCGTCCAACAATTTATCGAGAAATGGAGTGTATCGTTTGCTGTCTTTCTCAAATACATATCGCGATTTTTAACCTCGATGCATCTTCGAGAAGAGCTATCATACTTGTTACGACAAAACGGCGGCGATTTGATTTTCGGCTGACTAATATGTCGTAAAGCGCCGTGCAGTGACAACGAGCGGAGCTGTAAACCCCATCGTAAAATTATGCCGGTCGCGACGTACGTATGCAAAACTATAAATATTAATGCTTCCCAAAAATAGTTCTTCTCTTTGGCTCCGTTCCTCCTTTTTTTTATTTCTCTCCTTCTCGCTTCCTCGCAATGGCGCCGTAAATCAAGCCGCTAGAAGGAGGTTGTCAGCGAAAAATACGGCGGATAAAGGCGACCGGGGGTAAGAGTTTGTTTTAGATGCCAGAACCCCTTTTACTCGGCGAGAAACATTGCTTTCGGTGGTCGCGACTTTCTTCAAGTACCGAGGATTCACATGATCCATCAGTCGTTTTCTATTATACGCTTTCCCGAAAAATTCGCGTATAGATCAAGAAATATATCCCTCCCGTGAAAAATATTCGATTTAATGGAGAGAATAATCCTAAAAGAACATCTCTAATAAAATGTATTCATTTTATCATTTTATCAGAACAATGGAAATATGATCATAATAATAAAAACGTTTTTTATTCTTTTGTAATTGTAATTAATTATCTTTCTGATATTTTTATATTAAAAATTTTGTAAAATAACCACAAATAAATTCAAAATATTTAGAAAAGTATCGATTAACATTCAGTGTTTAGAAAGAAGAAAGATAATGCATAGATATAATACGGCAACTAGTTTATATAGCTTTAATATTTTGAATTTCAAAATGACTGGTGTCCAATGTCCGAGGGAAACAAATAAAATTTTTAATTTCATTATCATATTTCGAGGATTTTTCATATTTTACGTATAGAACCTCTTCTTGTGACTTTTAGAAGGGATACGGATATAAGCCTGCAATATTTTTGTCGGCGATCGCTCTTAAAGATACCTATCGACCCTTATCTGCTCATGCATCGCTCGTAGAAATCTTATCTCAGAGCCACTTCAGCCGCTCACCGCTCCGTCATCTCCCGATGCCGGATTCTGCTTTGATCCCTCGCTTCGAGTTTACCACAGGACAATCAGGACAGGGGACTGACACAAGCACTTGGAACTTAACTTCGAGAGAAATTAGCCGTGTAGATTATATATGCACACCACACGTATCAAACTAAACATAAATGCAGGTAAAAACACGCTCGTTTTTAACGCATCAATGTATATATATGTGTGTGTGTGTGTGTGTGTGTGTGTGAAATATGATAAAACAATCCTGGGTCATATGAAGCAGCTGTACATCAATTATTATAAAACTATTATTCAAAATTTGAAAATTATAAAAGAATCATTTGTATGTGTATAAAGAGTTAAAAAAAAGAATATATAAAAACGTCGACTTTTTCGATTACCTACAAGGTTAAAGTATTACATTAAAACAATTTTTCCCACTGCACAATCTTTAAACTTCGAGGTCTCATTTGTAAAAATAAAAGTATCGTTAATGATATAGTGACGTTTAATAAATAGCAACGCCTTCCTACATGTGCAACTTTACACGCGCATGGAATGTGCTCATTCAGTACATAACGATTTATTAAATTTCTCATCAACCTGCGTGTATGTCGGCAGGAGCAACCAGAGGAAAGATCCCACCAGTGCGGCTCACTGGCACAGAGTTTGTCATTTCACTAATGACTCCGAGACAAGATCTCGGATCCAGATCGCCGCTTCCCTTCTCTTTCCTCGCCTTCGGTAACGGCATAATCTATTTCTACCGTCCAATCTCGCCGCGGAATCTACAAACTTTTGCGTGTCGGATCGCATTCGTGGCGGCTGCTTTCGGTGCCTTACAAGTGGCGTTTTCAGAGAAGAAACATGCACTTTTAGTGAATCGTAACGGAATTTTAGTGGACCGTAAATTTCGCCGACATTCCTAATTATGTTGGTTTTCGCGCAGGATGCTACGACTACTAATCTATTCATATTTTGTTTTCACATATTGAGGAAGCGTTTAAGCTTCATCTAACAATTTGCGAAGCAAAACATGATCGCGAAAAAGAATCAGAGTGAAGTTAAAGTGAAAGGCAGTATATTATTTAACTTGTTTGTGTGAGTTTCAACATTTTGACACGTCTCAGATGTTCATTCTAAAAGTCCACTATATGTCTTTAAGTTAAAATTAACATTTTATTTTTACAGTGCATAATACCTATACAATAAGAACACAAGATTTATATTCTAATGTAGTTAGACAGAAATCCGTTTTAAAAAAAAATTTATTCTTATATCTGCATTGTTTTGATATTGATTCAGTGCCACTTATATTTATACATTTGTTCGTATGCAAGTAAGAAAAACGAAGAAAATGAAAAGACCAGTCAGAAAGCTAGACGGGCAATACCGCCTTCTCAAATCCTTTCGTACCATTGGCCATGACCATGCAATAAATCGAGCCATTCAGCTTAATGATTAATTAAATATAATGACTGCACCCCTCATCTCCTCCCGTCCCCGCCCCCGGTCATGACTGATGAACTGGCTAAGACAATATCTGTCTTGTGAACCTTAAACCGAATGCAGACATAGATACATGACCACGCTCGGAACATTGTGATCACACGAGAAACTCTATGTATGTATATGTCACACTGGATTATTAGTCGTTAATTTTTTTAGAATGTAATGAAGTGATCAGTTTATGCAAACTGAAAATCGAGAGAAATTATGAAGCTTATATAGTAACACATACGCTGTAAATAATATGTCATGCTACACATAGTGTTACTTAATTTTTAATAAAAAACTTTTTTATTAAAATAATTTTATTTTTATTTAATGACAACGTTTGCACAAATTAATATGTTTAACGTACGGGATATAAATATAATATTATATACCAAAAAAAAAGTACGCAAATTTAATTGCGTGTAAAAAATTCTCGTTGCATCAATTAATATATAATATAGCAAGACAATGGACCGCCGTAAGCGTTTTTAAAATTTCTGTAAGATCGTATATGTATTTCACGAGAAAAGAAGACCTTCGGAGCACCTGGTGAGTTTATAAACTCGCTCACGCGTTATATACGCATAGATTTGTCTTCGCTCGATGTCTCGCGCTGTTAGTAAGCAACAGAAGGTGGATGGAAAGCATCATTCAGTCCGTGCCTCCTAAGTACACGAAAGAACCGCGAGTCCACCTTTATGGTAGTTATTAATATCAAATAGTCAGCCACCGTGCCCATTACAGACATAATGGGACACCATTTTTTGCCGCGACAATGAGGCACCCCGTTAAAATGCTCGATGTATTTGCATTATTTATGCGGATGATTAAGCTGCGTTAATATATTCAACGGCACGGCGTAGAACAAAATGATGTTAGACAAAGATCGCATATAAATAGCATATATATATGCACCAAAATGTAAAGGCTCGTGAAAGATTAGATCCGCATAGGTATACACGCTAATATAAAGCAAAATTGAACCCTGGTCTGAAGTTGGAACTGTTGGAATCATTTTTCCTTTTCTGTGAGAGAGCATAAATCATCTCAGTTGCATATACCGAAGTTGCCGTAGTGCTGTGAAGGATATGCATATGTTCTACTTCCTTATTTGATTAATTACTATTCCATGTGATGTAAAATATCGTTAATCATTCGTTCGACGCTTTTCTTATTTACTAAAGTGCAAAGCAGCATATATTTGAATAAAAAATGAAAACTCCGCTTTTACTTCGTCTTCTTGGGTATTGATTTCCATGTCATTAAATATGTCCTGTAAATTTTACATAAGTAAAAACATAAGTTCCGACGACATTAGAATGCAAGTATTTTAATACTGATAAAAATAATATGTTTAATTAAATGTTAGTAAACACTTTTTTTTTCTAAATAATTTAAAAGAATATAAAACTATCGGGAAAAATTTTACGCCACGTCATGACTAAAGCCCTATGATAGAGTAAAAAAACAAGAGTTCTTTGTTAAATTACAAGAGTGACAAAGAAGGATATGCATATACTGTCTCTCTTTTTAAACATGCTATCTCATTCTCCGACTTATACTATTTTATTCATTCTAACTTATTGAAGTTGACAAAACGACGAGTCAACCAAAAGTTTGGCCACTTTGTTATAATTTCTATAGTCACACTACATGTGACCACCGTGACAAATGACTTTGTCCAAATCATTTCCTATATCTGAATTTTTCCAGGAGAATTTTTGTATTAAACCATACTTGATAAATGCCATTTCAAAATTCAAATATGTATGAATAGTCTTTATAAATATTTTATAACTATTTTTCTCCGGCATGTAACAAAACTTATTTGATGTATACGAAAGAATTGAAGATAAAGTAGTTTCCTACAGAATAAATATTCTAACAGATTTGTCGGGCAGAATAAAAACTTACAAAAGAGACAAATAATTTACAAACGAAAAAACGCATTTATCTTTAACTACATATTCTGTGCACAAAAAAATGTTAAGAAAAGTCAACCTTTTTTCATGCTCATTATTTGTTCAAAGTTATTGAACCAGCTAGTTTTTTCCTCATGTTTTTTTACTTATAGACGATTGTTAATATACTTCCGTTTTTAAAAAATAAATTGATAATTTTTTATATTAAAGACATTTTTGAAACCAAAATATTAAACAATATTATAAAATTTTTTATTAGTATAGAATTAATAATATTCAAAATGTGACAAGTTCAAAAAAATCTTATTTGAAATTATGTATGATTCTGTTTTATGTAGTCTTCTAAAATAAAAGATTTACCCTTTCTATCTAGAATAAACAAAATAATATAAAATAAAATTGCACAATACTTCGAAAACTTGCAATACTTTTCTATTTTCTTTTTTCGTAATCAAAAATAAATCTTAAAGAATTTAAAGAATTAAATAGATTATAAAAGAAATGTCAATATAAAAACATCTATATCTTATACTTTAACAACGTTTGAAGTTAATTAAATAATCTAATTTTAAGATGTCACACACGAGTATCAATTTCGAAAACGGTTTTTAAAAAAAATGTGAGTTTTTGGTTTTTACCGATTATGCTTGATTGGCTATAATAGACTAGAAAGATTTTTTCAAATAACAAAAATATTTTTTATTTATTAACCAACTTAAAATAGAATATTCGTAGCAAAATATTAACTAAATTTTCAAAATAATACAGCACCATATTTATTACTGAGTGTAATAACTAACAACTTGCTAATTCATAAGACTGATTATAAATTTTGTCTAGAAATAAGCTAATAATTAGCTTTATTTATATAATCTAAAAATTTTATTTAATTTTAACAAATGCAAAAAATCTTTCTAGTTTGTTGCAACCAGTCTAGTATAATATGATAAGTATAAATTAACGATAGCGGTTTTTAAATTTCATTTTGTACTCAAGTAATTGCATTTCATTATTAGTTTCCACTAAAAAAATAAGAATTAAAAAAATTGAAGACATTTATTTTGTTTTTACTTAGAGCTGCTAGCTAAATAACCATTGCAAAAAGGGCCAAACAGTAACAATCTACTATATATATAATCCTAGTTCGTGATTAAATGCTAATTAGATTCAATTTCTGCCGAGATGTTTTTTCCTGCTCATTTCCTTTTGCGTTCGAATCGAACATTTACATTTGATTATATTCGATATCCGCTTTATGCGAAGAACATAGAAATATTCAACGATAATTAATGATGATTACTAGAAGAGCGAATTTTATTATAATTGACAGTTTGACGAAAATAAAAAAAAAGTGATAGATGACTTTGCTGAAAACGCGACGATTAAATTACATGCGTGCACACGCGAGAGTATAATTTAAAGTGAATAATAATATACCGAATATAGAGAGCTAACTGGATGTTGTTTCTGTCTACGTGTGAATTTTCTTTAATAAGTAAGAAAAAAATAGAGGATGGTTCCGTCCGAAATTATAGCTTAATGAATTTTAACAAGTTTAATATATAATTTTAATATTTGACAGTTTAAAGAATATTTGTAAACTCAATCATTATAAAATTTGTATTCGATTTGTTTTTACGACAACGGTAAATCATTATTATTGCAAATATGGCTGTCGTCTAATAAGATTTCGCTCGTATACATGGCATCTATATTCTCAGGCCTCGATCACGTCATGAATTATCATCGACTATCGCACGATAATCCAAGATTTTAACAGCTAAAATAGAAAAAAATCTCGGAGAAATCGATGCATAAAATCTCTATATAGTTATATGTTTCACATGACATTTATGTATCAAAAGACAAGAGGGTAGTTCTCCGTACAACGTGCATAAAATTGCGGAACGTCACTGCGCGACGTTTTCAAACTGCAGGGCGTGAACCGCGTGCAGAATCTCGACATGCGCCTTGGTAGGAGCAACGCCTATCCGTCCGTGGTAAATTAACGGGCCCCTCCTTATTCGGTGGCCTCCAATGAATAGCGAAGTCCTCGGCGCCAATGGTACGCTGGTACCGCCAGGATAAGTTCCAGTAGTAGGGACCACGGTTTACACACTCGTGCCGTCAGAACGGTCCAGTAGGGGTAGAAGGCGGTCTTAACCACGGTGGGGCGGCGAAACATCAGGTTGGACAATACACGGTGGTTAAGCTACGGTAGAATCAGGAGGGAACGAGAAACGCGCGCGACTCGTAGAGAAAGAAGGGGAAGTTCTACTGGAGTTCGAAATCAGACGCGCGTTGCCTCGGTGGGAGTCCTTTACTTTCAGTCCCGCTGTGAACGCAGCGAGGAGCACTACGTGTGTTCACCCTCACCGCACGACGTACCCGGGACGCCGTCGATTGTCATCGCGTTGTTGTAACCGCCACGTTGTCTGAGACAGATATTGTGTTTATTTCCGAAAAACGCGTAACACAGTTGCGCGCAAGTGACGGAAAACAGATGATTGATCGTTAACAATCACCGTATATTCGGCGAGTCATCTAAAAGTGTTATAATTCGCATGTAATAAATGTATTTCTACGTGGGTTCGTGATACTGTACGTGAAACGTGAGATCGCTCGTTAATCGGGACAGAATGGGACTTGTTTTGACATGGAGATATGAATATTACGAGATATGGATTTTACGAAAGCTTAAAATAGGCAGTTTGATAAGATCAGTGATTCTAGAATGAAGTGTACTGTGGCTTGCATACTTTCTACGTCAAACATACGTTTCTGCACTGTTCATTTATAGTTCAAAAATATCCCGGTCCATAGTTTTTAAAATAGGAAATCAAATTCAACGACGTCGAAGATGTATCAAACATCTCCCTCGCCTGACAACGCAACTTGAGTCGTGTCGTCGTAAACAAATAGTTCTTGGTACTACTTTTGAAATCAACGTACACCTTTGGCGATAATGAGTTTCCTAGAGGGTATGCCATCCCACCCGCATCATATTGTCAATCTGGGCATCAAGCTATCACCCGGAAGTGGCGGAGCAACCGGCGGATTAACAGATCCCGGTGCGAACGTTCAGCCACCTCCAGGGACCGAAGCACCGTCCCAGCAACATCATCATTTCCATCCTCAAAGCTACCCGCCGCATCATCCTCACACGGCTCCTCATATGGCCCCTCACATGGGCCATCACATGGGGCATCATCCTAGTTACACCCGTGAGTTTCTCCTTCGACGAGAACATGAAATAGCAACGGCCAGTCCTACCACTCCCGAAAGTGGTGGACTAGGCCTCTTCACGCCGCTGCATCACGATGGTACAGCTGCGACGATGCAGCAATTTCCTCATCATCCCAGTCAACATCCACTAGCCGCTACTCATTATCCTGGGCACTATCCTCAGGACACCAGACCGCTACCTTCTCATCACCAATTTATCGGCTCGCCGCACATGACGCCGGCCGCTATCCACCACCAGCAACATCCGGCTATGAACCATCCAAGTCATCACAGCGCCTTCTACAAATTCATTCCGAGGCCTAACGGCGCCGGCGGCGTCGGCGGCAGCCACGCGGGCACCATCGGAAGCGGCGGGCAGCTCCGCGAGACTACTTGTATGTGGATAGATCAAGATCCAGGCTTACCAGAAAGTGGAAGAAAACTCTGCGGCAAAATCTTTAATAACCTTAACGACATCGTGTCGCATCTGACAGTGGACCACGTGGGCGGGCCCGAGTGCACAACGCACGCGTGCTTCTGGCAGGGTTGCGCGCGTAACGGTAAGGCCTTCAAGGCCAAGTACAAACTCGTGAATCATATACGAGTGCACACCGGGGAGAAACCGTTCTCGTGTCCGTTTCAAAACTGCGGCAAAGTCTTCGCTAGGTCGGAGAATCTTAAGATACACAAGAGAACACACACTGGTGAGTACTGTTATTATCCTTTACTACCTCTTTTTTCTTCTCTCTCGCTTAAACTACAGTCCCTTTTCCTCAGCAGATTTTATTGACCTCGTTAACTCAGTTTTATCATCATCACAGCTTTATGGCGCGTACAACGACTTTTGTACAAATTGTACAGTAGAAACTGACTGATGTCCGCAATGTTGATGTCGAATATGTCGAGATATAATTAGTCTCACAGATTCTCTATCTGCGCGAGACATCAAAAAAAACGCAGCATAAAATAGTTTTCGTTTTCGTTCTCTCGGACCCCGAGAATTTTTCGGATCCCATCAGCGTGACGCGTTCACGATCTAGATGCGCAGGTTACTCTCACAGATTTGAATCGGAATCTCGGATGACCTTTCCACGAACCGATTCTTCTTGCCGTCCAGAGAGCCGTATTAGCTCCGTTTTCGAGATCTGCCACAAACCGCCAAATCGCATAAATTATATCCGTGTAAGCCAGCTTCTTCTTCGTGGCGTGAGTCACTTTCAAATCTCGCCGGAACTCGGCCGAGCGTGAGAATGATTAATACGGGAACCGACCGTTTATTACGTCGCGAAGAAGACTACTCGAACAAAGAGGGGATATTTTCTATGTCATTAGCTTAGTTTTGATTTCCGTCAAGCCAGATCGTGCGCGGAGCTTACCGTTAGAGTCACATAAATAATCGTGCGAAGGAAATTAGTATCGCCGTGTCTTCTACTCTTTATCCTGCGGTCTTTTTACCTTTTTTCCCGTTCGCTTCTCTCATCCACGAGACGCCCCCGGCGCCTTGAGTCGTTTCAATATAATCAACCGGCTGTTTATGATGACAAGAATTTTTCGGAGCGCAATTAAGAAATTACCGAGCCATATATCGTGTCGTTTTATGCCTACGGCACGGTGGACATTGTATTTACATATTTATTCGTCAGGTGAGCGTCCCATTGGCCGATGCGACGGCTAAACGCTAGGCGTTAACCGTGTCGTTGGACCTGCTGCTGTTAGCAAATTCCTTTCTCAAGTTATTAATTCCGTTGTGTAGTTTATTTTTCATGAGTTAGTCTTTTTTCTATTATAATTATTTTACAGTAACCTAAGTAGGAGATAAATAAGGAATATCCAGTTGCTGATAATTTTCTGGTCATATTCTTGTTTATTTTTTGTTAGACAAGTTATAACCGGAGAATATTTAGTGATTAAAATGTCTAAATAAATCTGAAGAGTTTATATTATATTATTATTCATTTTTAAAAAACACATCGAAAAAAGAATTACGTTGTCTTCATTAATAGCCAATAAAACATTTTATTATAATAATTACTAATTCAATATATGATAGTAATCTTATCTAAGATAACCTACAAAAAATAAGAATATATTATATCTATATTTTTTCTAAATTGGTATAAAAATTATAATAATTAACAAGCTTTCAACCGACAATATACTCTCTAAAAGTGAATCAGTGTATTATTACTGAAAAACGGTAAATATTCGCTGATGATTACATCAGTTGTAAGTGTAACACTAAAGTCACTGATTAAGAGAACAGATTATTCTATTTTATATTCTATTTGCTTACTTTTTATCTATCTTTCATGTACATATTAAAAGAGATATAAATTCATAAATTTATTACAGATATCTGCATGAATATCACAATATGTTTTGTTCGTTGCTCCTTTCATATTTATCTAGATACAATTTATACATAAAACTTTAATTCAATCTATTTAATTTAATTTATGTCCTTGATTAAAATTTTTTTAAATTATAAATAATATATATATAAATAAATAAAATACGAGTATATTTATAAAATATCAGTAATTATCAGTCATAATTCTTGGCTAACTCAGAGAAATCTATCAACCCCTTCGCGTAATTTAGGAACACGTGCGGTAATATGTCGTATATGTATATTATTTTGCGCGCAGCCATCCGCTCTTAATGACTTTTAATAATGAAATCGCAAAGGGGGTGTACGTATCCGGGATCCCACTAGTCGCAGGTGCCCGTATTTTCGTTCACACGATGCGAATTCGTGCGCTCATCGTCATACCCACCCCGTGTGCTGGGAGCAGTATATCACGTGTGATTAAATTTCGTTTTCATTTACAACAAACGCCACCCTTCCGACGCCATTGTAGAATGTGAGCTCTCTCTCCCGTGGCCCCCTCTCTCAACGGTACAGTTGACACTTTGGGACGCCCAGATCGACATTGTGCCACCCTCTGTCGCAGATTGGGATATATATTGTTATAACAACTATTGTCCTCTGAAAGTTGAAAGCTTAGGAGTTCATGCCAGACTAAACATTCGATAAAATCAAGTTTTATTTGTATTTTTCTAAAGATTTATCTCTTGGAAATAGTATCTTAAAATTTTAGATCTATAATATATTTGTGAAATATTTCCGGAATAAGAAGAGAACAATACTAATATAACGGTAAATTTTATATTAGATATGTACATATGTTTCATTTATTTTATGGTATATTTTTTATTTGAAAAATTATAAATCAACAATATATACTTTATTTCCATTTTTCGTAAAGATCTACCGAGAACTCTACCATACTTTTATGGATGATGGATTTTCTAATTGCACTTTATAATATAATAATGAAGAAAAATAAAAAATCAATTCACTAAAATGAAATAAATTCTAAAAAAGACCATCGACAAATCAACTAATTAACAAGAAAGCCTTTTTCTAAATAAGAAATAATTAAATTAATATAAGTATATCAATTTAGAAAAAATGACTAATATACAATCCATTATATACACGAGTTTTTCTCAAAATAATAAATTATAATGTTGGAGATATTAAAAAAGAATAACACTTTTAACGAAAAAAAATTAGAATTGCCGAGAAGAGGAATACAGCGATTTCCAAATAATTACATAAACTAACACAAAATCTAAATCAAACTAACACAAAACTAACATCAATAAGTAATAAAAAGTTATAAAATTTTTCATATGATATGCTTTTCAATGCAAACTGTATAATCAAGTTTTTCTCGCAACTATACTTTTCAGAAACGATGAGTCTAATCAATATAAGACATTTTGCAATCAAATTGTTACAAATTTGTGTGCATATTGTTAAATACTCTATTTAATTATATAATGTTTCTTTGCATAAAATAAATATTTAGTTTTATTTTATCAATAAAATAATAGCAACCCATTTCATGAAATTTCAATGTTTTAATTTTCAAAAACATGCCATATTTGCTATTTCAATTAATTATATATTCTCTCTCTCTCTCTCTCTCTGAGTAAACATATATAAACCTTTATTCGAAACGATTAAAAACGCCGAAATGAATGAAAACTCATTTCTATATGCGTACACGGCAACGACAACCCTCATGCGACTCCCTCGTCGAGATAAATTAGCTTTTTCAAGAAATGATCCTCGATCCATGCACGGCTTCACGCATTGTTTTCGCACATTGCTTGTGAACGCGCGCGTATACACGCATCACGCCTCTTTATTACGCCTCCTTTTTCCCCTGCTCTTCTCGCTTCTTCTATTTGGAATACGTAAATGCGATTTGGCAGCACCATTCTGTCATTCTCACGAACGGTACCGTAAATATTTTTCTCTTGTGTATATTCCACACATATTCCTCTATTGTTTTGTTCAATCGAAGTGAAACGAATTTAAATGCACATAATTTGGAATTATCCGGAAAATTATTGCTTGACATTATGAAATGTAAATTGTGCATTCATGCATAAATAACATACATAATATATGTATTATATAAACAATAATATAAAATAAAATTTTTTTTAAACTGAGATTTCTTTATTTCTTTTTTTCTATTTACTTAATATAAATTGCTAGCAAATAATTATATATTTTTTATTGTTAGAGCTAAACGAAAATATAATATAATATGTATTATTCTTAGGAAACATGCACTAGATGTGTTTTCTTTTTATGATCAGAAGTAACTCATTAATTGTCACAATAGAGAAATACAATTCAATATATAACTTGGAACAAAAAGATGCTCTCAATACAGCACTAAAAACGTTTACAATATTCAACAGTTGTCAATAAATAATATTTATTACATATATACTTGAAATGAATATTATAGGTACACCCACCACAAATAATTATATATTTTCATTTATATCTGCTTCAACTGTTACATTACTAGCATTAATTCATAATTCATATTTTTCTTATAATTTTATTCCTTTCAATTATTCATTATTATCAATTTTTTCTCCAGACAAAAAAATATTTTTAACTATCTAATAATCGGCTTCAATTTATCCTTTGTACAATAATACATTACTCTTGTATAACATTCGGAAATAATCGTTTTTGCATATAATGAGCATTATATTATAATTATATTATCATAATGTGTCAATATCGTGCTTCAGCGTCATAAAGATCCCAAGCGCAAATAGCCTGCAAGTACGGGACTTGGTGACGTTGCATTTAACGATGATCGATGGAACGCAGCATCCATTAGCATAGAAATGATTTCGAGTCGCGGCATCGGAACGTCAATCTATCGTAACTGTACGACAATAAGGCGAATTGAGGCAGACTGAAAATATCGTCGCTTTTATTGTGGACACACGTGAACGTGAAGAACGAATATAGAAAAAGTAAGCAACTGTGGTAACCGGTCACAATCCGTTCGCCGCGCGATTGGAAAATAAAGCGCACGCTGTCAAATCATTCTCTTCCCGTGGACGATACGTTCTATTAATCCGCAGATGCGACCTGATGGAACGGCGTCGGTCATTAGGCTAAATCGATATGCATTTTAAAGCAGCTTATAGTTCTCCCCTCTTTCCCGCGGCAGAAAATATGGCAAACAGGCGGAAGAGGAGAGGGTGGAAAAAAAATGCGAAGAATAGTCTGTTACGCGTGAAACCGATTTTGCGTGTGTGTGAAACGGGCAGCGACGATTGGTCAAATCGACAATGGATCCTATGGCTTGTATGCCATTGGTCAGGATTTTCGGAGGGTTAGACGGCAAAGAATAGGGGGATGATACGGGATGAGTCGTCCACGAAGGGACGTGGGGAATAAGCGTTAAGTAGGGGGCAAACCACCGTGTCGAGAAAGAGCCATACGTGCAGGCGAGTAAATGGCTACTTATTCAAGCTGCGACAAAACTCGCTTATGAAAGAAAATACGCGAACCGGTTCCTCTAATCCCTTAATTGCCAGTGATGATAAACAGAGTGGCAAAAAGCTCGCTCGTACCAATCACCGATTTTTCTGGGGTAAACTTTTCGAACGTTTCAACTTTTTTAGTGCAAATACGACGAGTGTTCCTTTGAAATATTTTATTATCGAAAATATGTCAGTGTATCTTCTACAATAAATAACGTTTTTGTGTATTTATGTTGAAAATAATCCATTCAAGTCCTTGTTAATTTTGTGCAGAATTTTCAACACATTTGATTATTAATTTGTGAGCAAGTGGATAAATAACATAAAAATTATATTTTAAAACGTAAAAATGTGTTAATTTAATATATCATAAATATTAATTTTATTGAAAAAATATGGTTCCATAGTTTGCTTACAAATTGTATCAGTAGTATCATTTTTATGTTAATTCTTTTACATTATATTTATGTAACATATTCATCCTGTGTTATTAACACAAAAATTTAAGTAGACCGTTTGGAACATAAAATATTAAAAATATAAATTTTCCAATTGTGTATAATTAATCCTCCGTCTGCAACCTTTTTCTAATAAAAGCAAAATTTTATTCTTACATTTTTTTTTCATTTTTACTTAAATTTCAAAAAATTTGAAGATTTTAACATTTGAGTTTAAAAAAATTGGAAATGTAACAGAGATGTTGAAAAGTAACTATGAATTCTTCTATATCTTTTTTAAATCTAAAATAATAAAAAAATTTTTTACTGGACAGAAAAGAAATTCCAAACGGAAGAAGTAAAAATATTGCAGGCGGAGCGTCTTTTAATTTTTCTCGCTGTCTTCGAATCCTTGAATTCACGTGTGTAATACTGACGCGTACATCTGAATGATGTTGAAATCATTAATCATTGTATTGCTCAAATGTTTGTGAAAACGTCAGGATTGCTTTTATTTTATACGCACGCGTATACCTTAGCACGATTTACGATATCATCAAGAACCACTACTATTTTGCCGGAAGTCACGTCGTCTCTGAAATGGCTTCAGCGAAGTTACCGATCCGGAGGAGTTGCCGATCGTTGCCACGCCGTGAGTTAGCCATCAGGCAATTACTTTCAGACGCGGAGAAGCCAGTATACTTCCATATTTTTGCGTCATCGGGGCACGACAGAGAGAGTGTAAGACGCGACGTCGGAAAAGTGGAAGCTCGTGGATTCGCTCGTGTCCGCCTCGCGGAATGCCGAGAGTACGAAGGATACGTCTCTCGACGAAGACGGTGGAAGGACGGAGAAGAGACGACGGGATAGTAAAGCGAAAAAGCCGGATCGGATAAAGAGGCCAAGAGAAATTATGAGAAGTATAGGGCCACACGAGGAGCATTGTCCGAAGCACGAGACGATATTTGCTCAAGCGGAAGGCCGCCGCCGGCTGGAAATTGACGGCGATCGACAACGCTGGTGTATGCCGAGTGTATTTGTCGTGTGGTAACCAACGACGAAGGCTCGGAAGTTTTCGACAAATGATGACTTGTAAGATCGAACGAATTCACGTCGGAGCGAGGAACAGTGGAAATTTGTCGAGACAAACGCAAGCATCCACTGATCGCATCACACAAGATCACATCTTGATGCAATCATGATATCTAAGCTTTGAAATCGAATAAACATCAGAAATTGAAAATTGCTAATTCAATATCGAAATTTTTCTACAAAAGTCAAAATGTGGAAAAGCAATTAAATATGTACAGAACATTTTTTTATTGTAAATTTATAGCCAACAGCAAAAAGATCAAGAAATTTAATGAAGGAAGAAAACAAACTAAAACGAACTTAATTTTAAGAGAAACTTAATATAATTCTTAATGTAACTTCATTAAGTTCGTATAGGAGTTCTCATATTAAAAGAAATATTTTGTATAAATTCCCATTAATTTTGTTAATATTATATGACTTCTACACTTCTCTCCTTATTTCTTAACTTAAAAATTGTGTTGTTCTAATCAAAATTTGATTAGCATACCAACAAAATAAATAATTATTCATTCTAATCATTTCTCTCAGTGTAGGAAGTTAATAGAGACCTTGAGCTACAGAAATTTAGTTTAAGTTTCTTTAAATTAAGTTTTTTAGCTTAAGTTTCCCCTCTTCTTAAGAACTTAATGAAGTTAAGAATGAGATCGAGGAAACTTAATGACGGGTTAAGCGGTGCCAGTATATCACTATGTCTGACTCTGGATTTACTACAAAACCATCAAACTACAACCATCCTGCAAAACCAAGTTTGGAGGCATTTCTCTACACATAGATCTCAGTTCTATTTCGCCTTGAAACGACAGCGTGATCAGCGTCGAAAAAACTGATTATACAATGGATTAATTTCGCTTGAATGTGAATTTCGCTTCGACCTCAACGAGATGTTTATGGAATACCAACAAACGCATGAGTCAATTCATAATACTATGTTATGTGCACAAAATTAATGAACTGTAAACCTTTTTAAGTGTGATTTTGCGAAGGAAACCATTCGGAATTTATGTATTTTGCGTAACAATACCAAGATCGATACTTCTAGGAACGATGACAGCAGCATTGCGCCGATGAGGTCAGACAGAGAAACGATGCGGGCGCGAGATTATCGTATCGACGACTTATCGGAATCTTTCTGTCGGGAAGATCGATCGGAACGACCAGCCAACGCACACCTCGATCAAATCGAGAAATTCGATTTGGAGATAACGCGCATCGTGAAATCAGACCGCAATCCTCCGGACGGCTGCGGTTGACAGATATATACAATTCTGCGATATTTCTCGAGAATGCCCGACGAAGATCGATAGATCGTCTCGTATCTCCAACGCCATCGCCAACGAAAGCTCCAAATAAAAAAACATCGAAAATTCGATAAGGCGTATCGATTTGAACTAAAAATCGTGCCATCCTCATATCTCTCATCCGTGTAAAAACCTGCTGTATTAATGAACTCTTTGAATTAAAATCTGTGATAATTTTTTGAAAAATTTCATTTACAATAGCAAGAACGTGGTGTTTTTTTTTTTTTTTTTTAAAGAAAGATGTAGTAAAAAATGTTGATGCTGCCAGATAGGATTATTATCTCATGCTCGATCGTTGTAATATCATATTTTTTCACGCATTGCAAAGTGAATCGTAAAGTATCGCCGGCCGTACGGCAAACAACGTGGAAAAGTCCATGGACAAGTTCGTGGGTCGATAAGGGCGAGACAGTCCTTCGCGCCTGCACCTCGAAAAGCAGCCGCCAATAAAAAACCACCCCACGTTCCTGTTTATACCGCGCGCTTTGTTACTTGACCGCCCACACCTTCATCGATTGCTCGACACGACGCGCTCGCTCATCTTTTGACAGCGTGAAATATAAGGCGAGAGGCGCGAAGACGAAACTCGGAATATTCCCGTTATTTTTATATCAAGGAACGAATCGCCATTGGAGATAGTAATTGAACGGATCACGATAAATCGACGTTATTCGCCACGCGCGCACAATACGGAGAATTAATCGGTGAAAATTGAAACTACCTCTCATTTCTCATGTCAAAATAGTTGTATTATTAGAACAGCGGTTTACGCGGTATAAATAAGAACAGATACACGATAATTTAGGATACTGAATACATAGTATTTGGGTAACACGCGATTATTTCGAGATAGTTGAAGTATCATAAATGTTAAAAATATTAAAAAATTGCTCTTTGCATAATATTTCGTATATTTATTAATTTTAATTATTATAATTATTTATGAGATCCGTATACATATAGACTGTTGCTAAAAGATCTAATTTATTTGTTCGCAAATTTTGTTTATGTTTCTATAGAACTCATTCTTTATTTGAGACGAATCTATTTATTATGATACATATATTGACAAAAACTGTTTACTCAAATTCGCGACAAGTATATATATATGATATATATACTATATATATATATCATGAAACATTCATTGTTTTTAAACAAATCTAAGAAAGTTCGGGGGACAAATAGCCTGATCAAAGTTCAGAACAAAACCATAAGAATGAATATGCATAAAGTGTTATTTATAAATGTTGGAGATCGACTAATCTTATATCAGTCGAGGAAACTACAATATGAGCTTCTCATAAATATTCTTTACTAAAATCTAATACTGACCAATATTTAAAGACAGTAATTAATTACTTATTTTATAATATTAAAAGCACTATTGTTTTAGTGCACATCAAGTAATGTAATTAATTACTGCCTTATAGTAAAAAATTGACCAGTTATAGATTTTTGTAAGGGAAGTAAATTGTATGATAGTAACGTTAATGTCTTTATTGTCTCTCACTCAGTAAAAGTTTGAAGAATCTTTTCGATATAAATCTATATATAATAATAAAATATCTCTACATATATATTTTGCATGTTAAAATATTCTATTAGATTTAATGAATCCTCTGAATCTAGACATCACTGTGACCATATCCGAAGTTTTATCGCAAAGATAATTCAGTGTATTGAATCAGTAGGCCTAATTTACGAGCATTTTCTCTCTCACCTCAAATTACGAGGGTTCGATGCTGAAACACTTATCTCACTCGCGAAACTGATTTAGACAGAAAGATTTGTTGCAAAAGTGGCGGGTGTCCGGTCGTCAGGCCGTCTTTTAGTCGTAGCCCCCGGCATTCTCTCACCTACGAAAGCTCTAACGATCCTCGGCTATACGGTCCAACGAGGGTGCCGAAAGCGCGCCCTTAACCCGTTAATTTAGTTCGCAACGGTCTATAAAAATTGTATAACTCATTTTCTACGTGCGCAGAGAAAATTAGAAAAATAAAAAAAGTAATCGTATAACATAGATATGCCAGCGGTTTGCATATCTTACTAATAAAATTTGAACCACTTTCAAAGTAATGAAGATTTTAACTTAAGAATTTTGCATATGGATTCTTAAACTAATTGTGATAGATACACAATAATCGTCATTTGTTTATTTGTTGTTATTATTACTAAAACCGTACAATTATGCAGAATATTTTTAAACAAGTAAGATGTAATGAGAAACGTACATTAAAAAAAAAAAAAAAAATTGTCTTATATTAAAGTTCTCATATTTTATTAAGAAATTTTCTACATAAATTAATTTTTTATATAATTATTTTTTATATTTTAGTATTTCATATATGTATTAAAACAATTATTTAAAATATCAGTTTCTTCGATTTGTCTGTTAAATTACTGTATTTCCAAGTGTAGATAGATAGTTAATTATTTAAAATAAATATAGATTTATGTATTCTAATAGAATATTAAACATTGAAAGTTAAGAGATGACGCGCGATGTGTATACACAGACAAAGTCGGTCTCTAATTCGATATAACGAGTGTTGTTACGATTAATAGTATACCTTGACTTTGACAGATAGTCAATAAAGATCGGAACAACAGAGTTAGCTTGAAGAATGAAAACCGAACACTACCATTAAACATAAAAGCCGTAATAAAACCTGTTGGTAAATAGAAATTGATATTATCAATGTGGCTATTCGAGGATCAAAATGTATATAGATACATGTAGCTAATAAACTGTTAAATTTATAATGTCAAAAATTATATCCAATTTAGTTATTTTGATCATTTATATAGGTCGCTATATAACAAAATGTTATTTAACTCAAAGGATTAGATTACCATCACTCCTTTAACGTTTAATACATTGAGAAAACTGTCTGGTTGTCAATTAATTGAATATTTGGTTGAAAATGGAACAAACCAGAATTTTCTAATTAAATCTACAAAAATTCTAGTTGGAATAACAGAAATTCTGATTATAATTAGAATTATGTTGTAGTACTTCCATTTTTAATTAGACATATTTCTTAGTGTAGTCTAACACTAGTAAAAATCGAACGGCACACGAGTGGCTTCCCCAAAAACAGGACCGGTTAATTACCTCTCCTAAACGTACGCGTGCCTACTCTTTGGCGACAGACGCTGGTAATGGCTGGTCTCTTGATCACTCAGCTGAAAAAATAACGAGGCGCCGCGCTTCCTATCCTTTCCCTCAACGGTTATTGATGCATGCACAAAATTGCTTCCATCATTAATGTTTCATGTATATATCTAAATTCGATAATTTAACATCGTTTATTTTGCAACATACAATAAGAAAATTTATAAATTAATATTATTTTTTGTACTCGCTTTTCACTCGAGATGCCTAAAAGTTTATATTGTTCTAAGAATAGAAAAAATTTTGTGAATTTACGACATTATTGAATAGATATTCTAGATTAACTGTGATTGATACTAATTTATTTACATTTCAACTGGCAATTTCATATTATATGTTCATGTACGCATATAACAATATGCTTCTCTGAAGAATTCACAACGTAATAAACAGGTTTCTCGTTAACGTTGTAGTTTGATGGAAACCCTTTTGGAAACGTAATTGCCAACTAACGTTAATGTCGCGATTAACAGGCCCAGAATGTCGCAGTACCTCGTTCGCAATGAAATATTCGCCACACACATTCGCAGCAATTAAAAGCGTCTGCCTTCATCGCGGATGACACCTCCCGGCTGTATTAACGCTCATTAACGTACTGATTATTTTCTCGTGATGATAGTCACGTCCCTCGGGAATCGTTGTGAATCAATCATGCAACACACGATGCAATCCAGCAAATAATAGATAGTCAAGTAACTTCATCATAATTAAGCAATGCACATTTCGCGACAGAAGATGATTGATCGATGACAAACTTCTCGTGTTTCCAATTATAATGCTCGTAAAAAAACGTACAAATTTTATTATATCTATATACTATAGTTAAGTAATATATCTGTTTCATTATGTCCAATTATATCCAATTTGAGCTACTTTTAATTACATCTGTAGATCTGCTTTTACACATCATTAATTTAACTAAAACATTGGAGTTAAATTTAATTTAAAAAAATGTATTTAATTTGACTCAAATTTAGTTTATTATTTACTAAGTACATACGTTAATAAGTACATTGAAACCAAGATTGAAACTAACCACAGGAATGGATTGATTTATACCTTTTAACGCATATAAAAGTTAAAAATAATAAAATGTTATTTGATTCAAAGGATTGGATTATTGTTGCTTTTTTAGTGAAGAAGCGACGCTATGCGTGGAATTCACGAGAAAGACATTTGATATAAAGAGTTTAATCGAATTCCATGTTTGTTTATATACAAATGCAAACCAACTGTCTGTTACGAATAATTATAGAAATTACCCTCGCATTGCCTTCGATGAATTCGATCGGCGCGAACGTAGCGTATGTACCTGTCCTTCCGGATAAATTACGATCAAGCATTCCGAGATCCTTCGAGGTGTTCCCTCACCAGGAGCATTCAGTTTCGCGCCAGTTGACGTAAATGCGTAGGTGCAAAAGCGGGATGAGATATCCCGCGTGCACCGGGCGCTAAAAGAAATCAAACATTTCTGGTTATCTTCGACCGGGGGATGAGCTGTTCGACAAGAAAATAACTCCGCTCCACTCTTCTGTTCGGAATAAACGCTCCTTTTCGTTCTGTTCTTACTGCCACCCCGTCCCTCCTTTTCCGTTCTTCGACTGGATATAGATTGGAAGATACGGCTCGCGGACCGGGCAAACCGGCGCTGTTATAAAATAGTACGGGGGCATTAAGCGCACCGCTAAGCGACTGTATATTATTCTGTTTGTAGCCAGACGTCCGCGAGCTAATGTTGCCATTCTTGAAAAAGTCCGCTGCGCCCCGGCGTTTATTGGCGCCTCCGCTCGCACGTGATATTTTTTCGACCGCTGGGCCGTCTAATCGGAATCGAATTTATCGTTTAACGCGAAGCGCTGAATGCTGCAGAATGCGTGTATATATTCGCCGGATGATTTAAATACCTCTCTCTCTCTCTCTCTCTCTCTCTTTCTCGTGCGCACGTGGTATTCTCTAAGCGATTACACAGTCGCGGTTTGGCTGATTTATTAAACTTTCGGAAGATTGAGACATCCAGTACTCGGATCTATTTCAACAAACTAAACTTGATTGGACTAAGATGTTTTTCTAGCAAATCGCGTTTAACTTTAGCTTGCATTTTGTAGTTTATTTTATCAACCCCTAAATGTCGAGGTAGAATCTAAAAGACAGAAAGTCTATTTTGCTAAGATATAATCTTTATATTTGTAGAAGAAACATTCTAATGATATAAAATTGTATAAATTATTTTTCGCTTGACATACAAAATAAAAAGATGTTTTTTGTAAACATATCGTTAGCTTTTCTATAATTTATAATTTGAATTTGGAAGAGAGATTATTTAACCACTTAGAAATTTTTTTCAAAACACAGATCAATTTTGCTTGTTTTAAAATGAATTCTGTATTAGAGAAAGAAGAATTTCATGTCGGTTAAAGAAGCCGTAGCGTGGGAAGGAAGTGAGAAGTATATGTATCTGGAATACCTCGCATATTTAATTATCTCAGGAATTTCCCGGATTCAATTCCCGACTTTATGTCGCAATAAGTGCCGGAGGGTCAAACCGCGTGTGGAGCGCGGTCATTAAAGTCTGCTCGCGGCCCTACGCTCCTCAACGGTTAGAGATCACCAGTAGAAAGCTCTTTATACGGGAGCTGGCATCTCACGATGCGCTTCTTGTTGCGCATCAATGCAAGCGGGTAACCGAAGACGGGGTAAATCACTCCGAGTTTTGCCGCTGGCTGCCGTCATTGGTACGGTAGCCCCCGTCGAAATAATACTGGGTGCTCCTCCCCTCTGCGCCGCGTACGTTAAAGATGCCGTCGTACAATGACGATCATCGAGAAAATATCGAGTGTCCGTAACATTATACTTTCGTGCGTTTAAATGCCGGCGTCGGTGTCGGGGCGTACGCGCGCGTACACTACTCTCGGCTTGTTGCGTGTCAACGAGTGGCGAGCGAGTGAAACTGGCGATGTCTCGTGTGTGCTCCTCGTTCGCCATATGATCTCAAGTTCATCAGGAGTTTATCGAATACACATGATTGAGCTCGTCGCGACGAATAATCTGCGTTTCCGCGATCCCTTTTTTCGCGAACCTGCGTCATCACTGAAGATTTAAAGTCATTGCGACTTAGGATAAATTCTAATATAATCGTTGAATAAAACTTGCATTTGTTAATTTGTTACCTACATTTTTGCGTGCAGAAGAAACGAGACTGTTTTAGAACATTATTGATAATCTTGATTGATCGCAATTCGCTGAACATGCCGAATGTGTTAGTATAATTTCAAATCACCAAATATTGGTTATCACAGAATATTCAATTCTGGTTGTAGTTGTGTACACGTAGTTTATGTCGCATCCACGAAATGGGTTTTATAATGCAAACGCGCGCGCATATACGAATAAACATATATTCACTCGGCGCTAATTAGCCGGTCCACGTTAACTAATTGGCTACTCACGCTTTCTCCATTTTCTGCAGCTTTATCTTTCCTATTTTACAATCTTGTCTGTGTCATTGCTTTCTCGCTTTCTAATTGTAATGATAATCTTCTTCCATTTTCCTCACTTTAGGAATTTTATTTCGCTAAACGATAATATATATAATAATTAATATATATATATATATATATATGCTTTTATAATATAAATATAGTTAATGAAAAGATACAGATAATTGTTGCAACATCAAAAAAATATCTAACAACATTATTTAAGTGATCTGGAACCAATTTTCTTGTTTGAAAAAAAATGTTATAAGACAATCGTTTAAATGACCATGTCTCTTTTAATGTTGAATAATGTATGTTTAAAAAACATACACATCTATAATTGAAATTGGAAAATGGAAAAATAAAATTCGGAAGATCATTATGATCATCACTGCCAATCTTCATCACTAATTCTTTTTGTAACTCTGTTACTTCAATTTTGAATGCTACCGAACGCCCAAAATTTCGCAAAAACTGATGAGCACGTGACGAGACTTCTCCACGAATGATACGTCGACCGAGTCCAGAGATCAAGTCGAATCTTCACGAAGAGCTCATTATCATGGCCCGTCACCCTCGTCGCGCAGGTCTACGACGTTTTTCCCACAGTTCTCTCCCGTCAAAACGCGCCGGAGGAACATCGGCGGACGTAGGAGAAGAAGACGAAGAAGGAGGAGAAGGCAGAGGGTCAGTCGGTTGTCTCCGTGGTCCGGTAGAAAAGGTCGAAAAAGGGAGGGGAGATAAATAAATAAAAAAAAAGAGAGAGAGAGAGAGAGAGAAACGCGGAGGGAGGAAAAAAGGAGGAACGAGCAGAGAGGAGCGGAGAAAACAAAACGGAATTGCGGCCTAGCTGCGGTGGATGATTTAGGGGGCGAGGGTCGCGGGTCGAGACCGGGCTCTGGAATGCTGGACCTTCTTCTTCTTCTCCTCTTCGGTCCTCTTCTCTCTCGCGGTCCCCTCGTCTCTTCCTCGCAACGCTCTCTCCCTCTCACGCATTCACTCCCACTTTGTATCTCTCTGCCATTTCGTCCACGGTGAAATCGTCGTCGTCGTGGAGATGCGGGAGGAGGAGGAGGAAAAGATGATAAGAGACAAGGATAACAGATAGAACATTTACATAGGTCGTTAGTGCGGGCAGATGTAGGGACGCGTTCGCGTATACCTAACAGTGACCGCGTGCCCACCTTGTGCCTCCGGTTCCTGACCGTGAGACACTCCAACTTCGTACGGCGAGATCGACTTCCTATTGTCGCTCGAATTTGTCACCGTTTCGTTTCGTTAACGGCCGTCGCGAATAAACGCGCCCGTAACTCACGCACCGATATGAGGAAAGACGGCATTTCATTCTCTCTAGATTAGAAGAGTATTATATTAATACATATATAGAGATACTGTCATTGATGCCTATATTAATTTCGCATTGATTATATATGTAATCAACACGGGACTTGATGCACGGGCAATTTTTCTCTTTTCAAGAAATGGATGGAAGCCAAGATTCAGCCAACACATATCTGCTAATGCTGGCAATACGTGTGGCACGATTTATCGGCGGATATCCTGTCTCTTTCACGTTTGTCGTTTGCTCTAAAATTTTTATCGTACCTCACTTTGGAATATTCGTAGTTAATACCGAAAGACGTATTATTACTGCATAATACGTGGCACAGTATTTATATAACAGTATAAATTTTATTCAAGCGTCCGTCGCACAATGTTTAAAAGTTTTGCTTTAATACATAATACCTGTCAAAATTCTGTTTTAACAGATAAATCTTAACATTTTGTTTACTGTTATAAATATAGGTGTGAATCATTCGAATTTCTCTTCTAATCTACCGGCAAGATCGGGCAAACCTCCTGTCCCACGGACTCATGTCGGATTGACCTAAAGGGCCACGTCAAAAATCATACGGATACATGTTTCAGGCCGTTTTGACGTCGGGGCACACCAGCCCTATTTCTTTATTGTAATTTAATTTCGTAACCCGACGCCGTGTACCTACGGCCAGGGAAATTATCGGGGGTCCGTGTGGCACGTTATAATTTTCTCATAAGAAGCTCTGACGAATTGAGTTTCGAACTCAAGAATGTCATAAGCGAACGTTTCTCTTGAAGAAGAGCTAAGAGTCAAGACCTTTTCACACCAAATGCACGCGAATCAAATGATTCGCCAAAAGCTTTCTCATCTATAGGGATACGAATTTCTCTTTTTGATGAAAAAAAAAGATACAATTAATATTGCGCGAAAGTTTGTAGCGAGTAATACTTACAAAAGTAATAATTGTGTAAATCGCAACGATAAACGTCAAGTATTAAGCGCGGTGTAATAATATAAATTTACATCCCACAATTATACTATCGCTATATATCGCGTTTTGATTGAACACGGAATTGCTCTATCACTACGAGTTGCTCAGTAATTAAACAGAGTACAATATGCAACCTGCTGTACAAATAATTTTAACGATAGTATTTTGATGAATAATAAATAACAGATAACAGGCAACATTTTCTTTGAAAATTGTGACAATATACGCATCGCACACTCCAGAATTGCTGGACTTTCTCTACAGAGTATTTAATTGCCATTTAATAGATGCATCGTATATGTACAATAAGAATGTTATTGCAACCAAATAACAATAAATTTTTAATAACTGATTCTAACGCATGTATGCAAAATCGTAATATTCTATATAATTAAGCTTTAATTTTCAAATACAAACAAACAGAACAATTAAAATGTTAATTATATTTTAATTATAACTGAAATTTCTTTAAATAATAGTCATTACTAAGAGAAAAAAAATCATGGCTACGCATTCCAATATTAAAAGAACGAATAGTAATTCCGAATATAATATACAGTGTATGTTATATACCTGGCATTTATTATGTTATGGCTTTTATATAACAGCCAACAATAGAATGTGCGAACGTTGCATGTGGAAAAACATTCTGTATTATCCCATATGTATTCGCATGAAGATTTAACGCAACCTATCGATCATCGCTATCGCAAAAAGGTGTTACCTAAGTTTTTACGCGAATCTAACAAAATTATCTTTTGCGAGACGTAAGTGTGAAAAGTCGTAATAAATAAAATCGCACCGTGAAACGACGTGTATGCACGCTAACGGCGTATCAGCGATAAAAAAAAAAGGGGGGGCCTGCGTCAGCGTCGCGTGGACGATTGTATAAATAAGAATTATATGTATAAAATATGAAATTTTGCATGAAGGGGTATTAAATAAGTGCGCGAGACAAAAAGAAAACGTTCGGAACATGGATACAAAATGAGAAACTTAAAAACTGCGAGGGTATTAAACGTGCGCGCATAAGGATCTAATTGCGTGCTTAAAACGAGTGCATAAAATTGCGGCTGGAAAACCGCGTGCTTGGTTTGCGTTGATAATGCAATAACGAAATATAAAATAAAAGGAGGAAGGGTCAAGTATGTGTTGTGTATATTAGATGGGACGCCGTAAAAGTTGTTCTCTCGTCTCATCCTTTGGCCTGTTCTCCTCTCTTTCTCGCTCGCGTTGTTTCATCTCGTCTCCTTTTTTTTCTTCTGCATTCTCTACTTTTCATTTCTTTCGTGTCTCTCCCCTCGCTCTTGTTGCATACGTGTATACGTCGTCCCGTGCGTACGTATACGGAGAGAGGTAAGTTTCGCCAGTCCGCGTTATATTTACGAAGAGCCTCTACCTCTAATGGTTTCGATGCGCTCTCGGACGCAACGCGTACCTGTCCCGTGCGGAGTGCGTGTGCACGCCATGCATGTGTGGAGCGATTCCTCATGCGCGCGTGCGTGCTCGGTGTGCACACGCGTGCACGTCCCGATCCCGCGATGCATGATACAACGCATAGGGAAGACGAGGGAGGATTCACACACATATACACGCACGGGCCGCACGGGCGTGAATTATGCCTCGCGCGAGATGTCAAATTGCTCGCCATATCATAAAATATACAACTCCGCGCGCTGTGGGAAACATTATGTTCTCTCCCGGTCCTCTTCTCGCTCCCCCCTGGCCATTCCACCTTCAGCCACCCGGTGTCCCCACCATCCACCCTCCCACGAGTCCTTCTCCCTCTTTTCATATTCCCGTCCTCGTTTCTCACCCCCGCGCGGCCGTCATGATTCGCAAATAAATTCACGCGGCGCACCGCAGTCGTATTAACGTCGAGACGGTTTCGGCGCTCGCTTCCGGAAATTCATTTTTTCCGTCGGCCGCGACATAATGTCACCTCGATGTAATGGTGAAACCATTATATTATACGTACAAAAATTTAGGTAAATACAGATCTGAAAATAATTCTGATTGGACTGTTAGAATAATTAGATTACGCTTAAGTTAGTTGTGAAATGGACGATACGTAAAATTATTGCGACGTGTGATGACTGACATACCAAATTGAATAGTATTGTAATATCGATTACGCAGAAAGAAATATTTAAAAATTTAGCATAATTATTTTCAGATCTTCAATAAAAATATTCTTTGTAATAATATATTTCATCAACTTGAGAATTATTATTAGATACGATAATGTTCAGATTATTGGGAAGATTTTATTGTTTCATAATAAATGACTGCGATTATATCAGGAATATTTGAAGATAATTTTAATTCCATTTTTCTTAATTATCTCGAAAAAGTACAAATCGTACGTTTATTCAATTATGATATGCTTTTTACAAACGCGTACGACACTTCAACTTTAAAAATTAGATACTTTGAGAAGAGCTGCAATGTCGTCATATATATCCGTCCAATAGCCGAAGCGTAACATACCTGCGACTCACTTTGACCTGATCTGATTTAGCGATCTTTCCGCCACGCCTCACGTCTAATCGCTAGACGAGAGAGAGAGAGAAAGAGAGATTTTGGTTCATTAATAAGCCTAAAACTGGCCCACACACGAGAGCGAGTTTCAAAGAGAGTGCTCCGTCGTGCCCGAGAGAGAGAGAGAGAGAGAGAGAGAGAGATATCTCTTTCTCTCTCTCTCTCGATCTTCTCTCGGGACGTTCCGTCCCGCGAGAGGAGAGCTGGAGATGAAAGATCCATCGATGATACATAGTGTATCGACGCGAGAAACCGTCGAATCATCGGCCATCAATAAATACCGATCGATCCCGCACCAGCGTCTATTAATGACTAAACGTCGGCTAACCAAATTAACCGTGACTAAAGTGCGTTTAACTCGGCATTCCTTGTACTCGCGTAACATTGTTTAAACCGCCCTGGTTATCGCACGATAAATCACGATCGTGTACGCGTGATTTCCTCAATGATTTTGCAACCCTATAATGGTATTCTTTAACACAAACTTATTATGTTGATAAAAAGATTAACGCTACGTTAATCTTTGATACATTGACTGATACAACGATTTATTCAATTTGCAACGTAGCTTCATGTCGAAACTAAATAAACGACATTACACGCAATAATAAAATTAAAAGAAAATCACTATCTCTTAACAGAAATATAGTATTCTAAAAATATGAGAATTTTTGTTTCTTTATTTTTGTGTTGAATCTTCTGCACATTTATATTTTAGATTAATATTTTACAGATCTTTATTTTACGAATTTGTATTTAAAAAATATATTATTATTTACAATTCATAGTCCCTAATCTTCAATTATTAGCTCGAATAATCAGATTCATTAAGTAAGATCTTGACCATAATTAATGAGTTTTTCTGTTCGACATTTATATAATATACATAATCTCAAATGTAATAATTATCTTAAAAATATATATAATATATCTACCCAAAATATAATTATTCAATAATTATTTAAGAATTGTTATGGACTATAACTATTATATGATTGCGGATAATTAGAAGGAATGATAACGACATGATAAATATTCGTAAAATATACTCTATGTACATAGAGTTTATCACATGAATAAATACCAATTAAAATCTACGATTCATTGATCTAAGATTGTCGAACACATGATTCATGAATCAATATTTTATAAATTAAAGAACATTTGGATACCAATCCTTGTAAAAAAAGTTAAATATATATTAATAAATCAAAGAATAAAACTGTGCTTCTTCGTCAAATCATGATTGGCTAAGAATACCGGCGTTAATTTTATCAATATTTCGCATTCGTTTAATAAACGAAATAATCTCTAAACGGAAAAGAATTTTTTATGTGATCGAAAAAAGATCTTTTTTCTGTGTGATGTCTAATGAAATTCCTCCAAGATTACTTGTTATTATTGTAGCAAGGTTAATGTATCTTCTTACTTGCTCTTTCCCCAGTATTCTCCCTTTCCTCTGCTATCCCCTCATCCTTATATTCTCTCAAGTATCCGTCGCGCGAGGTTTCCCCACTTAATCCTGTCCGTACGTAAATCATGAACTTCCTTCTCGACGCCTGCAAGGGTACTTGGCAGGACTATCCACGAAAGAAAGGAGGAAAGGGTGAGACATGAGAATGCAGACGAAAGCAGATCGAAATTTTTCTAGAAAGCTACTTTCCTTGTAAGAAACTGAAACTTGTTCATGATTTGTCTTTCTATGAAAGGCGCACTAAGTGAAAGTTACACAAAACAATGTAATCGAAACACTTCTTCGATTTATACCCACAAAAATCGATCCTTAAGGAGTGAGGTGTGCCCGAAAGAGGAAAAAGCGGTATATTAAATACAAGATACAAAGGAGCACGGGATATCGCAAAGAATGGTCTAAAGGCACGAATAACCTGAATACTATTGGACAAGAAAAAGAAGAGGCGAAGATAGAAGGGGCGGTACCTAAAAATAGCAGTGTATATATAGTGCTACTCGAAACACAATTCGTGCCGATTCTCGATACCCAAAAATGTTAATCCCCGACGTTTCCTTTCGACCAAACATTTTCTTTCCCTTTCCATCTTTACCTTTCCCTTGACACTCCTCCGCTTTCCTGTTTCGTCGACTGTCGTGAAAATATTACAAACGCAGACGATCTCTCGGCAATTCGAGGCTGTCGTGGAAAGCGCCTTTAGGGTTCATCGGCGGATTCGACGTGGAAAAGCTCCCAGATCGGACAATGGATCTCTAACAAGCCCTCTGTCGCGTCTACGTGCATCCACACGTACATTCCTTCCTTTTCCTTCCTGCCTTTTGCGGTGCCGTTTAGCACCGGTGCACAAAGCTACAACAATGCACCGCTGAGTTCTGTCCCATGCGTAAGCCCACCGGGACCTATTTTGGTTTTCCTTTAAAAATCTCGAACCGTGCTGAAGCACGCCGGACTAGGCGTCTGTTTGCACGTTTTCTCCGGAGAGTGCCACTACGTAAAAGTTGACGAGACTTTCAGTAGCCCTCGAAGTAAGGCATAAGAGCGCTTGTGTACTTTTCGCCTCAATGAGAATCTTTGATCCCTCTTAAGGGTCCTCGAACGATGGTGTAACTTGCGTTTAGAAAAACATGCAAGTCAGAATCTTATCGATATGCTACTTTCAGTTAAGTGAAATTACAGCACAGAAAACTATGCAACGTAGTTCTGTATTATGTTGTAATATTAAAAAGTGTGCCAGTTATAAATGTAAAAATTCTGATTATCTTCAGTATCACTTTTCGAAAAGATATCTTGAAAGAATTAAATATTAAATTAAACTAAAGTAATAAAATCAAGAGCTTTGAACATATTTCATATTTGCTGGATCGACACAAACTTTCTATTTCATTGCCTCGTCGAGGAAGTACAATATATGCATACTGCAATCTTAATTTCACAATCTAAACCGAAACGAGCAAGTTTTAAGTGTGGTCAAATGATTTTCAGAGACGCGTAAAACGTAGAGTAATGGTTATTACGTAGTGAAGATATACAATTATGAGTTAGATAAATGCAAAAGATATTCTATACTGTGATAACTATATGTACACAAGTTAACTTTTGAAAAATGCCACGAGTGGGTACGATATATGCGAAAAATCTCTCCGCACGTCCAGGGTCGGATTGTCTAAAAAAATTTCACGATCTCCCTTTCTTTCATTTTCAAATGAGATGCACGATAAAATTGTAATCAATTGTAATTCGTCGACTTAATCAATAGCGTCACAAATGGTCACACTATAATTTTTGAAAATTATTTAAGAAAAAAGAAACTTTTAATATAAATGCCAGGATAATTAGCTGCACGAAACGGTCATCGGATTATCCGATATAATCTGGCAATCATCCACCGGTCGCGTCGTCCCAAAGCTCAACCAACAAAAATACCGCAAAGAATTCTGTGAGAACTGTACCGATTGTCCTCGTACCGGTTTCCTTGGAAATGATAGGTCGGCCGGATACCGACCCTGGTAACTCTAGACGGACAACCGGGCATACCGAGTCCGTGGCGCCCCTATCTTTTATGCCGGTAGTTTCTGAAAATCTCTGAGCTTGATCTCTCTACCCCGGATTACAACAGATGAGAGTGAAAGAGACAGAAGGAAGGAAAGGAGGAGAGAGGTGGTCAGATCGTGGAGGTCGCACGACGAGCGAGCTCGGTGAGGGAAGCTGGGAGAGAGATTGGTTGTCAGCGACAGCAGCAACCGCAGCGGCAGCAACACGTGTGCGAGCGCTGGACCTGGCGGCGTTTACATAAACACGTATAAACGTCGTGTAAACCCCGGCGCGACACCAGTCCCCCGCATTCTAGAGGTTGCGCGTGTGCGTACGGCTCAACGCGCGTCCGTGAGAGGGTCCAGCGACGGTAGCATCCCCGGGCTCAGATAACCGGCGAGAATATATACGACTCTAAACTGCATCTACGTGCGAGGACGTTCTTGGGCTACCGAATTTTCAAGGAGCCGCGACAGAATGTCGAGATAGCGACTGCAAGGATGCACGAGGAACCGGATCAAGGATGAGAAGTGTCCGGTTGACTGGCGATTCTCGGTAAGAACCGACAAATGTCGCGCTGAAGAAACCGGACAGCTTCTGGTTGCTAGATATTTAATCACTAAATATTTCCTGCCACTGAGAGATAAATGTTTTTATTAGCAACTACACAAATATATTATGGACCGAAAAGTGGAAAATGCAAATTTCTGACATCATGCTCGCAAGAATCCAATACGCAAACAAAATGTGAAACGGTGTGATAAATTCCGAAACAGCTTAGATGGGAACGAGATTCTGCGTAGCACATCGTCAGAACGTTATTTGGGTCAACTATTATCTTATCCTAACGCGATCTGGAGGTAGTAAGCCTAACATGCTTTCCAATAGACGTCGGAAGGTGGATGTATCATGGAGGGCCTCGTGGGGCACGAGTGAAAAAGATAGCATTGGAGCAAGCGCGCGAATGAGAGAAAAAGAGAGACGATAGAGAAGAGAGGGAACGAGTAGACACTCGAATTACTTCAGCAAAGAAACATCTGCCGATGGCGCTCTCCCTTTCAAAGCCAACATGGCGGAATGATCGGCGCATCAACCGGTAGTTACGTTTACCCACGGATCTGCGGTTCTTTTTTTCCTGTGCTCTTCTCCCTTAGGCTGATCTCCTCCCCTCGTTCTTTGCTCTTCCTCGCGCGCGCGCGCGCGATCATCTTTGGCAAAAAAAGTCCAGTTGCGTTTTCGCAGGAAAACCCCAAACGTCTGTCTGTCTACTTCGCTCCCTATTTCATCCTTCTTGCATTCGCAGCCGGGCGCTCGTGCGGAAAGAGGAAACGCTTTTTCCTCGATAATACAGATTCGGGCTCTTGTCCCGTTGTGATCATAGTATCGCAAACAAATCTGTGAATATACCAAACATAGCAGGTGCTACGCAAACATGCCGCCATCTGAACTCCCGGAATGACCCGCAACGGCAGAAGCGACCAGAGATTGAATCAATGTTCAGTTCTGCAATCTCGGAAGTGCGCAAATGGAACAATATTTTTTGAACCTCTTCCAATCCGAATAAACGTTGGACAATGACTAACGTGCACAACGACTGATTTCATTTTCCGAGCGCCACTGATGAAATCACCCTCCCATGGTGAATTTCGGGATTTTAATTCCTCTTGAATGTATTGTTCGTGTATCCATCCATCGATCATTAAATCACTCGCAATTCAATTCGTTTCCTCGTTTTCAATTCTTTCCTAACGTGGAAAAAAATCACCAATCTCCGAATCCCTCTCTCTCGAATTGTTCGACGGAGAATAAACAACAATTTGCGCGCCGTAAAAAAAAAAAGCCGATTCTACCCATCGTAGATTATTATTTGTGCAACATGAGGTGCCTTGAGCTCACGAGTAGATCCAATATTTAGAGATCCTAAATCGCGGTGAGATCAGCGATTCTACCGTGACTTTTGTATCTCCTTAGTCGATCGCGATGACTGAAATCGATATACATTTCACAGGAGAACCTTCGGAATTTTCTAATGCCGAACGTATAACAAGAAAATTATCCACTTGAGGGGCCTCTAAAAATGAAAACGGGAATGCGTAGAAGAGAAGGGAGGTTGAAAGGTTACCGTAAAGGTGGAGAGGATAGTTTTCTCGATCCGGTAAGGTTCGCAACAATGTCCGGTGGTCCCAAGACTGGTGTCCTTCACGAATACAATGGCCGCGAAAAATCATCCATTATCCGCGCGAGATCCATGTATAGAAGGGAGATGACGAGAGAAAGATGGAAAGAAGATGGTGAGGTTGTAAGTTCGGGCCCACGGACAATGGCGTACGCCCATATATCACTCGACTGATTTTCCCGAAAAATGGAATCAATGAGTCTTCCTCGAAGGTGCAAGAAAAGCTGGGATTCCAGTCACCTTTTCGAACCGATGGAACACTTCCGATCGCGATTTCGACCATTATGCAAGACGAAAATTTCTTACTCTAGCTTCTAATTCTTAGCGGAAGTGCGACCGTTTGGATACTTTACAAAACTTTACGAGATTTAAGATGTTTGGAAACTTAGAAATAGCAATAATTTACAAACATTTTAAAAATAAAAATTTCACTATTAGATAAGAATAATAGAAATAATGTTATGATGGGTAAAAGATTATTAAAAAGAACGTATGATTAAAAATCAATATATAACAACAGCATCTTTGATTATTCAAAATTTACGCAGGCCCTATACAACTTATTCTTAAAATTATACATGGCATAGGTGTGAATTTATTTGAATTTGTATATTAAAATCAATATTTTTATAAGTTAATGAATAATAAGAGATAAGTGCATTTTCTGTTTAGATGCTTCGTCCCCCAATAGATAATAGTACGGACTCACGATCTAAATCTAGCCATCGAACCCGCACATTCCTTCATGACGTCGCCGGTGTATTACACATACACGTACAAGCTCGCGCGTGTATCGTTCTTCGATTTCAGCCATAGCCAAAACGATTATAATAACTATTTTATCCGGCGCGGATCTGGGCCATTGTGCCTCTCCATTCTGAAAGTCATAACACGATGCCTGTACTGCCCTTCAGGAACTGCCTCGACTGTGTTCCCCTTTTGGCTGTGCCATACCACGGTGTAACCTGGTGCACCATGAATTTCAAACACATATATACACACACACACGCACACACACACACACACACACACACACGCATAGATAGATATGTATGCCCAAGGATGCGAACACGACGACCGACACAGTCAGACCCTTCTGCAACAACACGTGTCGTGCATATGTATGCATACCTCAAACACGCAAATGTATTGTGTGATTGTATATGCGGATGCAAGTATTATATGCGTGTGCGTGGCGACACGCACACGAAGGCGATTATCTTCTAAATGTACATAAGTACAGTGAACGAAATGTGCACGGAAACTTGCATTATCCTATACATAGGTTGTCTCGAAATTATTCAACGAGATTTTCAAATCTGTATCTAGCTAAATTTTTATAGACACTCCAGTAAAACTGTTCTGTAATCTTAATGACAAATTCTTTATATATACTCGTATAACTGTTGCTAGTTTCTATGTAGAGTTTCGAGATATTGAATTGAGCACTTTGGACAAAATTATTTAAATACCAAATTAGAATCAAAACTTATGTAAATTTCAATAAGATATTCATCGTCCACCTAATTCGTATATTGAATAAAATATGTATTTCACGAAAGAAAAAAATTCCCTTTAACCTTAATTATAATACGGGAATTATATATATAAATTTTTTGGTTTTTAGTAGCAACTCTGGATCTGTTACAGCAGCTAAAGGTCGCATTTTTGAGACACCCTATATTCAACCACTAGCGATCATGGTCTCGCGCTGACACCGGCGCACGCATGGTACACACATGAATATACGCGCGTCTGTGTGCGTATCGCGGCGGTGGCACACATCGACCACTGGCAATATTTCACGGCATATTGTTGCCATCTGCACACGCAACCCTGCGCGCACGACAGAATGCACGACGTAGGAGAGACGCGCGCTTTTATTTATCTGCTATTTATTTGCCAACGCGCGCGCTACCGAAGCGCGGTACCCCGACTCACGACCCTGCCGGGGACAGATTTGAAAAGTTATTAATCGTTCTGTTTTGGATAGGAGTGCCACGACACTCTGGCCCTCTCCCCATCGCCAAACGAGCTCCTTTTATGCGAGCTGCTAACCAGACGACGATGGCGCATATTGGCCGTGCGAGCGAACGTGCCCCTTTCGATCGGCTCGAAAGGGTGCCTCGAGAAGGTGTGAATCGATAGGTGGAGACAAGCCACAAAAAGTTGAAATCAAGTCAACTCGTTCGTAGAACGGAGGAGGGAGGCAGATTGAGATGTGAATACGCTTGGCGTCGTTTTGCTCGCGCAAATCATAAAAGAGTCGAACGAAGTTTAAATTGTTTGAATACGTATAAGTCGATTCATAAATAGGTATTCACGTTGCAAAAAAAAAAACGAAATATCTTGTATATCGTAAAATACAATATCAAAATGGTAAATACGCCTTTGCGATCAAGATAACGAAAATGTCGTAAAGTCCGACAATTGAAATCTTTCCGGTGGCGAATAAAGAAACAAAGTTGCAGCGTCGCGAGATAAGAAGTGACGCCGGTACGTGGGACCGTTATCTCCGCAACTTCATAAATATTTAAGACGCCTGCTTGCGTATGATGCCACAGATGCCTGGGCCAGCGACGTCAGAATAAGTTAAATTTAATCTCTAGTATCGTGATGATATGTCCCTTCAACAATAATACGCGTCTTATCGTACGATTCGCACGTAAGATGAATAACGATGTCTTTCGAAAATTTAATGAGCTTCTATAGAAATACAAGGCCACTTACTCAACGATCAGCTGTAGCTTTATGCTACGTAAACAAATCGTCTTTAACGCAAAGTAAGCGAGGCTTCTGCCGTCGCTTTGAGAGAGTCCATTCATTCAGTAGGTAGTAATTATCTGTCCCATTCATTTGCAAAATTTGTATGAAATAAAATAAAAGTAACCAAAGATTTAAAATTTGTGTATACTATATTTTATATTTTTTAACATTTTTTAAAATATTTTCAGCATTTTTGATACGTTTTTTTTTTTTACATTAGAATGTTCTAAAGAAAGAAAGGAAAATAAGCGAACTCGACCCCGTTTACGAAACCATTCCCCTCAGCACTCATTTCGGTTTTTTATGCGTTTCGGTAACACATATTCCCAATTCTAGCCGCGATTCGTCCCCGCAACTCGTCCAAGGGTGAGAACGCGGGTGAGAGCCGCCATTTTTCCCATAAAAAATCCGCCAAGTTCGCGCTTCCTGTTCGCGCGTCTCTGCTCTCTCCTCGAGAGCGCAGCGCCAGGAGGAAGCTCCGGAAAAGGGAGTAGAATACGGGGGTGTGGACCGACACGGTAAAATATATTCCAGTCAACTTCCGTTGGAAATAAATAAGAGTCACGCCACGCGATCTCGCTGCGCCCCCGACAACGGCGGCCATTCGTGTGCAGGGGACCTTATCTTTCGATATCTCTCTCTTCCCCTCTCACACCCTAAGCTAAGAGAAGCCATCGAGAGGAGTTCCGCCGCCACTCATCAAGATATACAGGGATCAAGATGAGACTCTCTGCAGCGCGTTTGCGTAATCGCTCTATAATTACTAACACCTACGTAATTGTGAATTCCGTCTTCCTAATGCGTTCGTAACACGATGAGCGTCTGATTATTCGTGATTAACTCCAATTATTCTTGATATTATTCTGTGCTATTTGCGAGAAATCTTGAAAATTTTAAGCCAATTATTTGATTCTTCCTTTTTCTGTGTTTTTTTTTTTTATTACGCAATAATCGCATTGCAAAGTATTATACGTTTAACTGGAATATTATTGACTCTATGTTATCACAATTTCTTTTTTCAGGCGAGAAACCTTTTAGGTGTGAGTTCAGTGGCTGTGAGAGGAGGTTCGCGAATAGTAGCGATCGAAAGAAGCACAGCCATGTTCATACTTCAGACAAGCCTTACAATTGTCGAATCGCGGGATGTGACAAGTCTTATACCCACCCTAGTTCTCTACGCAAACACATGAAGGTACGTCTCCCAATCGAGTTAATGAAACTAGCTTGGCAAGCAGATGAGAATGCACTACTAGGAATTCAAACCTATCGTTTACACATTCGGGTTGCCTGCGTTTCGTAAGTCGTGAATTCGACTTTCGACACATTACGAAATAACGTCAAGTCGAAAAAAAGAATGTGTTAGTACAAAAAGAATAAAAGTTTACAATTATACCCAATTATTTTGATAGCAAGGTTCGAAAATATTATGATATTTATATATATAATATATATAAATATTAAAATATCCGATATATCCAAAATGTAAGTATTTAACATTTTTTTATTTTACAAAATGAACTTAGTATATTAAAGTTTTTGAAAAACCATCAAATTTGTTTATAAATAACGTATTATAGGAAAGAATAAAAAACAAACCGATACATACTGTGTAAGGAGAATAAAAAATTAAATACTTATCCAATTATTAATTAGATAATTATTGGATAAAAAAATATCTTCTGGAATTATTTTTCTATAGCAATTATTTCAGTTTGAAAAAATATAATATAATCTCATTATACGATGTACATTACCGTTCATGTATTCAAAAACGCTTGAGCAAAATCTTACGAAAATTTAAATATCTGTCAATAAAAAAGAAGTAGAGAAGTTTTTTAATATGCATTTTTTTAAAGAGGAGAGATGAAATCGTAAATTTGTTTTTTCAGTTTTATTTCTGCAACATATTTTTATCCTAAATTATATTTGAAATAACATTTAAAATTGAAAATTAGTATTTTTTTTTAATATTTTTGCTTACTTTATTGTGATCTGATAAAACATTATCAAAAGAAAAATAACAAAATACTTTAAACGCCATGCCACGTGAGCTAAAGTAAAAGAACGAGAAGCAAAGTAATATCAGGATTAACGAATGTCAGTTACACAAAAGATAGTAAAATGTTGTTCTCTACAGCAGATCTATCAAATATTTCCGAAAGTTTTTGGAACCAGCATGACATAAGTAAAAAAACCGGTGCTGGTCTGTAGGGACCGGCGTGGATTTAACGTATTAAAGTCCTTTTAAATTTTAAAATGATTTTTTAAATTGATGATTTTTTACAATATACATATATATATATATATATAATCGAATTTATTATATTAAAATTTATCATTATTTCAAATTGTTTTTAACTTCAAAATTAAAATAAATCTGATAAAATTACGAAGATCTATAAGTAATAATAAATAAAACGAGAATCTACTTGAGTTGGAAAAATCATGAAACCAATAATACGGAATATTATAATTATTCAGTTTAAATCATTAATTTTATGATTGATTATTGATCGAACCTTTATAGATAGATAAATTAATATTATGATTAATATGGAACACCTTTTATACCTAAAAATTGCTAAATGGATTAATATTGAATTAAACATAAAAAAGACAACAGTAAAAATATGCATTTTTTTCGGTCGGTGATCAATCGCGATCAATTTCAATCACATTTTGTATATATAAAAAAAAATACATTTCTGTTTCGTGTGTTTATTCGTTCAGATGTTGACTGCATAAATAATGAAACAAAACTGTGTGCCATTCCTAAGACTACAGTGATTTTTTCGCACGGACGATCGCGGAATCTTAATAAGAAATTATCTCAGCACTCAGCACAAAAGGCAGAAGGAGAGAGGTAGAAAACTGCGCAAAATTCAACTTCCGAGATACACGCGTGATAGGTCAGCTTCACCGGGAATGCTTTTGCTACTCTACGGTTTTCGCAGACGTGATTCGCGGAAGGCAGTCGTAGAGATTTGCTCACTGAATTATGAAAGAAGGACCAGAGAGATGGAAACGGATCTTTGATCCCCGTTGCTTTCGTTCTGGACTTCTTGTGCTACTCTCTCCACTGATCCTTGTGATCTCCGTCTCGATCTCAACGATCGACTTCGAATTCTCCGATGTTATAAATCTCCAAAACGTACCGTATAAATCAAAAATATGTTCTGTATATTACACGAAAGTTATCTTCAGAGAAAATGATAATAAGTAAATTTTAACGATCGTAAAATAGCATTTAAAATTAAAAGAATTTATATATAAGCTATTTATTTACAATGCTAGAGAAAAACCTATTGATTGATCCGAATTTAAATTGGTATTAAAAAAGAATTTCAATCGAATATTCAATTAATACAAAAATAATTTAATTCTCCTATAAATATTTAGTATCACCAAACGATTGGTTATATTATTATATTATCTAGTAGTACTCACTAAATATTTAAAAGAGTAAAATTATTTTTAGTTATATTAACCGAACATTTGAGTGGAACTATTTCATTTAAAATTTGGTAATTATTATCACTCTTTTTTTTCAGTATGTATAAATTCAACAATACACTTGATTATATTTCAATGCAACTTCATACAAATCTCTAGTAAATCGTATTTATTATATACTTCAGATATATAAACATCTTTTTTAAAATGGTAACACAAAAAACTGGTGACAAAATTCGTCGTTACAGTCGTTGTCTAATGCGATATCCTTTTCGACGTTCTCTTTTCAGGTACATGGAATGTCATTACCCGAGGGTAAAGTAGGAGGAGGATACGAAAGCGAGGGAGAAGAGAGCAGCAGCAGCGGGGGTAGCCTGTCGGTGACTGGTAACACGGAATCGCCCCAACCACCTCCGGTTGTCCCGACAAGAACAACCAATCTTCCTCCTACGAATCGAACCCACGATCCGTCGACCCGCGGAGCGTCGGAGGTGGCGGAGTGGTACGTTTGTCAGCCACCGACAGTTGGGCCTCAACCAGGGCCCCTACCTGGGCCGCCGCCGCATCATCTTGGTCATCATTTCAATCCGTTGATACACCATCAAGCAGCCGCTTATTAGGAAATATCGAAAGGTCGAAGTGTGACCAAGAGAGTCTTTCTAAAATCTCCGTTCCTATCCACTCACCTCAATCCGATGATGTTGAATAAGATTTCCTACTGAGGAATTTTAGTTTCGTCAAAGAAAATACAAATGACAATCATCTGTCGATTTATCAAAGATAAATCCTTCGAGGAAATACTCAAGAATATGCCTACGACGAAATTCCGTACTCATTATATAAATGATATACTAATCGGACTTCATTGGCACATTATATAAAGAGGCTCATGGATATTTAGAATGGTTAAAAAAAAATTACACATTCGCTCTAAAAATGTGTCGACTTAATACCAGCACCGTGTTGGTGTTGATTATCGATATGACGCAGATTTAACATCATGGTTTAAATGATTTAATATTAACATAGTGTCAAATCTGCACCCATATTTTATAGAGTGTATACATCACTAATATCATCGAGGTGAATCTTACATAAATTTAAAAAAGTTCGAATGGACAAATTTTTTGAGTGATATAAGCCAAATTATATATGATTTGATCGATCAATCAATCGAAGTATTTATAAAGTGTATGATAATTAAACAAAAAACGTTTTACATAATGTAGTTTTTTGCGCGAAAAGGACATTTTGTGATTAGTATATTTTTCTGTTCTAGGCAATATTATATGAAATAATTGCATTATTTTTAATAAATTTATCTAATTTTTCAATTAATCGATTCTTTCTGATATTCTGCATATATAATTATTAATCTAAATTAATTGAAAAATAAGATAGTTTTTCAAATATTAAGTGCATAAAACATACAATTATTATAACAATATGATAAAAAATATTATTATAATATTATACGTATGCAGTTATCATGCAAAATCATGTGTGTTGCTTAATTTGTAAAATTAAGCAAAATTAATTGTAATATTTCATGAAACATTTTCTTAACATTTTATGTGTTATCATAACATAGTTATTTTATACGCAGAATATTAAGAGAATTTTATTTAAAAAAAAAACATATAATGAAATAACAGATAGATAGTTGAAATGATTTTCAAATTTTTGGATTAAAAAAATTTAAATTAAAATAATTATCGTATCGCTGATCGTAAAATGTCCTTTGAAACAGAATACCTGTGGTCTCTATAATGCTTTTCGAAACTATTCCATACAAAATTATACAGTTCATGTTGCATAATGAAAAATATAAATTTACTGATTTAGACTTTATACTGTAATATCACTGTTCATAGATACATGTAGAATAAAAATGAAAATATCTGCGTGATATAATAGAAACCCAAGCTATCACTTAAATCCATTAGAAACACGATTCATTTAATGAAATAATATAGAATTATTGCAACATAATAATTTTAAGTTAATTTATACTCAATTCTAAACGAGATATCAATACGAGATATGACCGTGTTTCTTGATGTTAACAAAACTCGTAATATATTTGCTTATACAAGAATTGTTCAGATATAAACCAGAATTTCGTTTGCTATGCACTGCTTGTGCCAAGTAAGAGAGAAAAACAATTTCACAGCTTAGGTTACCAATGATCCGCACTGGATCGATCTCTATACGTTCAAAAAATCATTAGACATTGGAGAATGCAATATCTGCGATAATAATTTTATATAGCACCTTCAAACACGGTGGACATTACTTTGGATTGTTATATAAAATCGATCAAAATGAATGAGATTCACGTGTGTCTACAACGCTAATAAATCATCTTTATTTTTTTTCTTTCCTTGTATATAGACTTACGCAAAGTTATTATTAGACACTAAGATTCATTTTGACTGAATAAGACTCTTTTTGCTTATTTATGTCATTTATTCTCTTTATTCATTTTGTTAAAATATGAAGTAGTCCGATTCTGCAGAGAATACTCAATTTAACAAAATTAGAAAAATTGAAAAGCGGCAGGAATAATTTCATTTGTACAAATATCTAATAATTAAATAATTAAGTACAGCATCTCAAAATTCCGTATTCATTTCATTGATTTATCGCGATAATTTATCAATTCCCTTTATGAATAAGATAATTAGTTTTTTCATTGATAGTAAATTATGATGAGCTGCTATTTTGACAGCTGCTGATTCGAAACATGAAAGACTGAAGATTAAAATATTTTTCCGCTGAATTCTGGTCATCTAAATATAAATTATTTTTAAGATTGCTATACTTGAGTAAGAAAAGCTTCAAAAAAATTTTCCTGCGCGTTATGTACAAAAAAAATTCATATTATTGTACCTCTTTTTATTTTATTGCTGTGATTATATTTTTTATATGTAATATTTATATCAATTGTTCATTATTATTAGAAATTCTTCATATATTTTAAAATATCGAAATTTATTTTATATTTACTTAATCGAATTTACTTTTCAAAAACAATTTTTTTAATTATAAAAATATAATTAAATTTAAAAAATAAAAAATAAAAGCTCAAATTACTTACAAACTTTCCTTAATTTGAGCATTTTAATTTTTTTGTATTGTAAATATTGGACCTCTTTATTTTATTTTATTTTATAACTAAATGACTTATAATTTATATCTTAAATCACACATAAAATTTTTAAAGAAATTTATAAGTAAATTTCTTTAATATAACAAAACATTATTTGTGATATACTTACGGTCTTACCAGTCCTCACAAAATGTAGATACCATTCTATGCATTCGAATATATGAAAATGCAAGATCTTTTTTGTTGTTTTCAATATAAATTTAATTTTCAAACAAATATGATCAGTGGAATGTGCTAGATGAAATAACAGATCAAACAGAGAATATACAAGCCACGCTCGTGCCTCAATTTATTAATCGCCAAGTAATCAATGCAAGTCTTTTGTTCGATTATAAACAACTTCTCATATAGGCTTCTTGTATACTCTCGAATCTAATAACTCTTGAACATATTCGTAGTATTAGTTATGATGTAAGAATATCAGGTATAACATCCTCGTAGATGCGCAATCGAATGACCAATCAGAAATTCGTTCTAAATTTCATGAGGCAATATAAAGTTACTATGACAAATTTACTATCAGCCAGAAATTAGCCTCAAATTATATTCAGCACTTACTATGAGCAACGTTATACCTGCTATTCTTGCATCATTATATTAGCGAGGAAAGAGAAAATGAAATCGATTAATCGCGCTTTATTTTGGCAAGTGCGAGATATAAATATTTTGCAAGACTTGGCGAAACCTTGTACATAAAGTTAAATGTGAAGATCGAACCTCGACGGCGTAGGTGTTCAATGTAAAATATTTACGATTTTTATTATGTGTGATATCCTGTAAATTTTGAAGCGTAGATAAGCAAGTAACATTATTGTAATAATTATTTTCGTTATGTAAATGCGCTTATTATATCGGCGGAGAAAAGAAATATCACATTTGAACTTGTATGGAATTGTATCATATTATATTTGTTTTGCAAATCTGAAATATATTGACAAGATAGTATATTGAGATGCAATCTTATTTATTTCAGATACTGAATAATCCTACATGCGTACGTTCTTTATACATAATCGGTATCTTTCTTTTCAATTTGTAAATATCAATATCGATACCAATATTTGAGAGAAATCAGTTTTATTATAACTGGTAAAAATAATTTCATTAAAAATATGAAATAATTACGTATACGGAATCGATTCAAACAACAAATTTCTTTGACAAATGAATGAAGTTCTTACTTTTTTAATTTGATACGCACCCTCTTCCCTCCGCCCTTTCGTATGATACGAATGATGGCAGACAGAGAATACGAATCGCGTATGCGTCGGGTCTTCCAAGATTCCTAGGCAAGATTATAAAAATCGTTTCTTCAGTGAATTATAGATATTGTATAGTGGGGATATAAGATTCTTATTAAACTGGCCCCGAATTTAAGGAGCATCTCGTGGGGCGTATTGAACGGGTAAAAAAAGTGGACAAGAAAAGGGACATATATACAGGAAGGGTTCGGTTGGCGCCACGACGTGTCTAGGCACCTACGCGAGAAAGAGAGAGAAGAGAAAAAGTGGAGGAGATACCATCGGCATCGGGACGACCGTGGCGTTTTATTGCTCGATAAGCAGATGAATTCGTCAGATAATTTCCAGGCCCGATGCAGATGATTTTATTAGCTAAACCCGTACGAGACCCCGGAATTCTTCAGGTCGAGGATTGAGATGACACGGGACTCCGGGAAGATTACCAGAGATAAGACGAGATACTGAGGGAGGTCCGACCAGGTGTCCTCGCGTGAATTCATATGATCGATGATTTTCGGATATGCTAATCTTTGCGTATTATATACATTCGTTTTCTTATCCCAATTTGTGATGTACAACGAGCGACAAGCGTAGATGCGCAATGCCAAGATGGTAGAAACGAAAGCGACGAAGCAAAAGGGTAGATACGAAAAGTATAATATAATTCCTGTTCTCGGTAGGTGCTTTTGTCTTGCTGCCCCCGTCTGTCTTTTTTCTGCCTCCCCTCATAAAAGCGAGATTCGTATTAAAAAGGCACGACGTATAATTAATGTCCGACAGTCACGGAAGATGCGGAGCGACGCCGGCATCCTATATCTTCTCTCATATACACGTGCCAATTTATAAAGAACATACATTCCTCCGCTCGCATATACGCGTGTTCACGTATTACAGGCACGTATGCGCGTCGCGTGCCGCGACGAACCGCGCGACTTGCGCACGTGCGTGCTGAAGTACGCGCGGCCGCTAAAAAGCGCTTACATTAAATTCTTTAAATTAATAGCTGAATAATTAAACGCACGAAATGCGTGACGTATTTCCGTCGGTATTACAGTCTCTTCTCTGTAGAAGCTGTTAGATAACTCTTCTTCCATGTCCTTTATGTATCTTCCAGCTGTAATAGTCGACGAATCTCGCGAGCAAAAGACAAGAATTATATAACCCGTTAATCCACACAAGCTCTTGTACTACATGGCATCTAATGATTTTATGAGATTTTATGACTTTGAGATTTGATTCATAAAATAACTCCGTATTGCAACTGTCATATATTAAAACTGTTTCTCAGTAATTACTTAATGAGCATAGCGTGTGATGATTCCAGATTCTGGAAAATGCAACGGTAAACTGGCTTTATCATTTACGTTCTCGCAGTCGAAGGCGTGAAAATCGGTTAGATTAAAAAGAATCCATCGAGTCGCAGCTCGTGAATACTATCGTTGACGCACTTCCGCAGAAGCGGTGTAAAACGATGTAAGAGGATTAAAAGGCTCAACCGATTGGCTCCCATTACCGGTCCTGTCTGGGTTGTAAATCCTCCATAAAGCCATTGATAAATCACGTACAACTTCGTGCCGGCGCGCGACTCGCCTTAACGATCGTTTCGCGAGTCTGCGTGCTTACGGAAACTTTAGCAACGAGTAGAATTTTAAATCCAAACCATACGATAATGTAATCGAGTCGCGCAATCAAAGTCTCATGTCAATGGTCGAGTAATTAATCAAGAGTACCGATGACAATTTCAATGAAATATATTATAAATTCTAGTTAATTATTTGCTAAAGAGGAATTTCTGTAGTATTCAAACGTTTATCGGAAAATTACCGGTTTCGATGGCATCATAGAATGTAGATTCTGTACAGTGCTATTGATAAATATGCACTCGCACGTAATTTATCAATAGAGTACAGCATTAGAGATAAATTATAAAAAAATATATTTATTTCTACTACAGTGCCGCTTTATTTAAAAAAAAAAAAAAAAAAAACGATTAATCGTTTAAGTGGAATTCTAACTCATGTGAATCAATGAGAAAAAATTTCTATCAATTGCACATTTTTCATGTATTAATTACATACTCAAAAAAAAAGCTAAATAAATTATTTGACAAATTAGAGCGTTTTCCGATTCGTATTTTGTTTTTATAATATTTATGATAGAGCAAAATAATTTATCTACGTTGCTTTAATAAATTTTATACCAAGTACCAAGATTATGTACCGTTATTTAATGGATATTAATTAGCAGCATTTTACTACTTTTAATTTTCGTCATATCATTTGTTTATCCAAGGCATAATAATTTATTAATACATCATGTGTATTAATAAAAGCTTCTAACATCGTATATATGTGCACAAACCTTCTATTAACTATTAATTAGATAGCATTAATAGATAAACCAAATGATTTTATATCAAAACGTATAAAACTTGTTTTTCTACAATTTCTTTTTAAAGGGAAACGATTATAATGTTATACTATGAGAACAATTTTCGATGTAACAATGTAAGATTTTTAACGTACATAATAAATCAGTAATTAGATATAATATCTAATTGGAAAGTACCTATGTTATTACTGTGCCATCGATATCCCATTTAAAAGTATTCGATGTTTTATTTATTTTACAGTCACTCGTGCAAGGTGATTAGCAACAGAAATATCTGTGAAAAATTGAAGCAAGTGGCCTCGATATCTTAATTAAACGCGTGAAAATATTAATGTCATCACTATCCGCGCGAGACAGATGTAACGATCGCTGTCAAAGGGTTAAAGGCTGTTCTACTCTTCTACTGTGAAGTAGTGGAAGTGTGTCGGGCGTGTTCCGGAGCTGGATCGTTCGTGAGCCTCTGTTCAATGAATAATGCTCAGCCGCACCAGTGTGCGTTAAGTACACTAGACGTCACAAATGCTTTTCACAGAATCTTTTCACAAGATAAGATTATTTTTAAACAAATGTTTTCCATCTATACATACATTTGTGCATTATTCATAATAAAAAAAGTAGACGATGCAAGCGATAATTAATGGCTAACATTTTTTACTATATTTTAAACACAAAATTAAAAAATTAATGAATAATGTTTAAGTTCTTAACGCTTTCTCTATGTCCAGATAAAGTTATAAAATATCTTTTTAATTTGTCATATCTCATTAGATTAAATTGAAATCTGAGACACACCACTCACACACACACACACACACACAAGTATAATATATCATATCTTGTCAACTCTTTCCTGTATATAGCTGCCGGTACAAAATTCCGTGACTTTCAAAGTATGATTTATATAATATTTTACCAGCTGTCAAATAATTTGATGAAACAGAATTATTTTCTAGAAAGAGATAAAGAATAAGTTAAACCTCGTTAAGAGTTAACCATAAATTGTGAAACTGAGCCTAAAAAGGATATCTATTACGTATATTAAGGATTTGCATAATCCTAGTTCGTCATATTATTTTAAAAATACGCAGATTTCATTGCAACTAGACGCAACGCTTTGAATTAAAAAATGCCGGTTTGGTAAATGTTAAGATGTATACGACGCGTAGTGTACATAGGACAGCTACGTGGGCGTGTACGTGTGCCGGTATGATCTACGGGGGTTATTACAACGGCAACGAGGCACGACGTGAGTGCTCACCGAGGATACCATCGATTCTTCTCTACTCTTTGGCCCCTACCACGATATAACATCCCAGGCCTGACCGTCGTCGGTGCCGGAGTCCTTACCGAAGTAAACACACAAGTCGCGGCCGACTGCTGCACATTCCGGCTGTAACAGAGCGTCGCGAGTACTTGCGCATTTTTATTCTTTTTTTTTTTTACTTTCCTCGCTGCGAGAACACATCTCGGGGACGTTGAAGCACGTAACGTCGACGAGCGAGATTAACGCGCGAGAATGGAACTCCGAACGAGTTTTCGCGCGATAAAAAGAGACGCACGCTCTGAGATTAATTACGTATATGTAACAATTTGTCTCACTTGCAAAAATAGTTGGCGCGAAGGCTTAACAAAATATTCGGTACGTAAAAGCCCACAAGATACGGCGCGTCGCACGTCGCGCTCGTCATCACCGATAATTGAAGTTGGTCCGCGAACCTGCTGAGAGAGTACTTTTCGTTATCCGTGAGCGTGAAGTATTATCGCGAAGGAGGATAAATGGAGAGAGTCCGCGAGAGTGGAAGAGGCGCGAAAGAGGAGGGCCAAGCGAGCGTTTACCCGTCCGCTCCGATCCGGTGAATGAGAGGCAGCGGGAGAGCAGAAGGAGAGAGAAAGAGAGAAAGGACGAAACGAGAATCGAATGAGAACGAGAGCCGGAGAGCGCAATTTGTAGTCGCTCTCATTTGTCACCGCGTCTCCCCCACTGCACCCCCTTCGTCCTTAGTCACCTACCATCTTGCCCGGCTCCTCTGTGAGAGAAAGAGAAAGATTCCATTTCTCTTCCTTCCACACATTATATCCATCCACTACTTCCACTGTTACCACCACTAGGTAGGTAGGTAACTCCCTCGCGTCCTTCGGTTTTACCTTCTCCACCCTCTCTGTGTCGCTTGCACGCTCCTTCTATTCGTTTCTCTCACACCCCTCGACCCTATCTTGGATTCTCGTAGGACAATTCTTACCAGATAACAGATAGATGAAGCATAGCTAGATTCGTCACGATGCGTTAATAATAACGCGAGCGTAGGACTGATTAAAGAAAATAGATTGCAACAAAATCAACCTATCGTAAAATAAATCAATGCATAAACGGAAAAATTTATAAAATGATCTATGTAGAGAGCTACATATATTTGAACATAATTTTCTTCTCAAAATTTTTACATTAAAAAGTCATAAGTACTTAAGTCTGTTTTTTTTCTGTCTATATAAAGAAAAAATAAAAAAGAGAAATAAAATGAAGAAAAGCAATCCCTGATTCGATCGCACGAGACAAACACGTTGACTGCACGATCACCATAATATACGTAATTTCGTAAAACGTCGTCCGTTCGTTCAGAAATCATCTTCCTCGATACCCCCAAGGAGCTAGACTCCGAGAGACCTGACTGGATTCAGCGAATGGCGCATTTCGGTATATTAACACGTAACACATCAAGCAACCGTCACACGAGCGCACCTGCGCCAGAGAGGGCCACGCATACACACGTGCATTTTATTATTTATATCCTGTAAAAGTCGCGTTTCCTTCTCTTTTTTCGATCCTCGACGCGCGAGTCGAAGTGGAAACCGAATTCACGTGGCCCGGTTATAAATGTCCGCGTAAATTCGAGGCTGGTTAGAGATCGTAAAGTAGGATGATATGGCCGAGATGCAGGTCCCGGTGGCGTGGCACAGAAAATCATAAAGTCAATCCGTACGTCCCGCGGAAGGTCGATGGGATTCACAGTCTCGTAGGTGGACCGCTTGCCAGTTCTCGAGTTTATTTGCCTTTTCCGGCTATGGCGCGAGCTTTACTCGCGTCTGGGTGTATCGCTTATTAAATTGTGTTTGCATATTCACGTATTAACATCACGGTACATTGCAAAGAAATCCCTGCTGTCGATAAAAAATAAGATCCTTCCAACCTTCCTCAAATAGTTTATTAAAAATTTATTTAACTGTATTAATTGATTATATTGTTTACATATATAGAAGCATAATATTTCTAACCCTAATATGTTCTAGAAATTTATTGTTTATACAAAATATATCACTGTATATTAATTTAACGAAACTTTTCTTACTTTCTTTCGTCAATAAACACGTTATGTTGTATATTAAATCAAAGAAAATTTATATATTTGTAAAGCCACAAAGATATATAGGACGATATTTCACTTTCGTATACATTTGCAATTTGAGTTATACATATTAAAACGTGCAGTCTCGGAGATTTCAAATAAGAATCTTTTTGTCAGCGATATATTCTACGTGTAGAAACGAAAAAACGTGCTGACCTTTATTGATAGTGGAAAGCAAGTGACTTAGACGTCTGGATCGACCTGTCCAACACAACTACACACAAAAACGACACTGACGTTTCAATGTGTGGCTGCCACAACAGGACGTCCGCTCTTATTATTATAAATTATTTATTTGCATTTCCAAATGATCCTTGAAGAATCACGGTATTATGCTAATGCAGAGATTAACATATAGGGAGGCCTGGCGCGATATTTCAACTCGCCTCACCATTTAGACTGTGGGAGTCTAGCCACGGTATTTGATCTCTCCACACGACTCGAAAGAAAGGCGCGGGCTAAGGATATTTTATCATTTCTCCTGTTACAAAAAGGCATCTACGAGACTCTAAGAAATTCCTACGGATGGGGAGAGAACAATGCTCTCACGCTGAAATATTTAGCAGTTAATCGCTTTTGTGTACAGGAAAATAATCGATAAGTAGACGTTCCTTGCTTTGATGAGTATTAATATTTCCAATTAAAATAAAAAAAACAAACGTGCTCTCTCCACTCTTAGAAGCTGTTTTTATTATAGTAAATATAGAGCAACGTTCCTTATCCTTATAACTTTTATTCCTTAACTTAATATATGTCATTTCTTTAATACAGTCCTTTTGAAATTAAAAAGAATAAAAAGAGTTCTTACAAAGGGTATTAAAGATTCGTACCTTTGAATCAGCATCTGGATCCGTTGTTTCGTGACGTAAGGGCCAAAGGACAAAGTCTCTAATCTGTAAAAAAGATTGATAATATATTATAAAGACCGAATTAGAAACCAGCACTAATGACGTGCAAGAATTATCATACTTATTAGAGGACAATAAAAGCACGGTCTTCTTTTATCTAAAATTCGATAAGCGCAGCGAACATTTTAACCTTTCGCTAATTTATTGCAACGTGGGCCGGCGGGTCGGAGATTTTTCGCGCAGCACTTTCGCGAGAGGGCTGTCGGCCCGAAGCGCTCATAAATGACTTAACCAAACGTAATTAACGATGGCCTATCATTATGTAGTAGCGGGACCACACCCTCGTCACATTATATGTTTATAAATCAGCCCAGAACGGCGACTAAAAACACGACGAAAATCGAGTGTTGGGAGGCGCCTCCTCACCACCGACCGTCCCAGAGAGCAGGTAGAGGAATTCTTATGCTAATGATTTTATGATCGTGGAAATGAATGCTCGTCATATTTTTTTAATCGCCTGGGTTTCCACGTACGCGAGTCCGCGGTAGAGGCAGAGGCCGAGACTCGGAAATCGTTCCTTGTCTCCCACTGCCTACTTTATGTCCACCCGTTTTTTATCCCCTGTTGTTACAGTCTTACGGCTGTGCCCGTCTTATATGCGCTGTCATAATCGTAAAGTAACTCCGAAAAGGACGACTTTCAGCGTTTCCAAAGATGAAACAAAAATGTTGACGCGGACAAGCTTAAACTCAATAATTGAATGCGGAATACGTTAAACGAGAGCATTAAGCGGATGTCGCTTAGCATGAATACAAGCACGTGACAATGAAACGTAAAATATGAATGATTAAAGCCGGATAAGCAAGAGTAACAAATAAAGTAAATCATCATCTGAATTTAATTTAATTCCGCGTTCTTATTGGGTTGGCTTAAGAAAAATCATCCGATCATATCGTTCCGTTTCAGTATAATTTATTTAAAAAATTTAAAAGTTTACTTTTCCAAATATTTAATACCTATATTCAAATAAAAAAGTGACATTAGAATTTTCCTGATAGAGAAATCTATAAAAATATACCAGGTGTCACATTCGCGTGGATGCGCAATTCGAAGACTTCAAAATTTTGTGGTCTCAATTCAAAAATTAATCTAAAATTTTAAAAACCAATACAAAGTCGTGATTAGAAATTTGCCAATCGGAAATTGGCCCCAAAACAATTCAGCTGCCTGTATCATGCGTAATATTATTACAAGTGCACCCCAATTCTTAACAATTTATCGGTATCGTATTATATTCACCGTTGCACTGCACCCTTTTTTCGTTAAAAAAAGCTGTACGACGATAAATGTAACGATACCGACACGTCGTTAAGAAGTACAAAATATTGGTCTTCTCAGAAAAAATCATGATGCCATCAGATTCGCTCGAAAGTCACAACAAACATTCTTTTATTAATAGTAATCGATTTTTTAAGAGCTTGAATCTTCATCAAATTATCGACAGTCGATCGCACTTCGAAAATTCGATGTAAAACACTTCAGCCGTACCGTGCAAAGAAGATGTCAAAATAAGTGCAGCGAAACATACGGTGGGATAAGTATTATGAGGTAACAATTACATTGTGCTGCGGCGCGAACCGCGTATGCAAATGAAAGATCGCCGTAGACAGTGCCCACAAAGGTGCTCGAACGAGTAGCGACTCTCACAGTCGCGTATTCCGGGCAGGTGTACTAACAGCTGAGTCCAACCACCCACCCACACGCATACAAGTACACACGCACATACATACGTATACCTAGGTTAACCTGACACCTTGATGGATACTATCGTGTCCCTTTCTTGCATCGCATTGCGCAAGGTGCGTCTGTTACGATTGCCCTCTCTAGCGAAACTCACGATGCAACACTTGAGAGTGCATTGCATAAAGCGAGTGATGTAACGATATAAAGAGACGCTTTATAGGTACGGATCAATTATCGGAATATCTTGCAATTTTTCTCACATCACGGATTATAGGCAGGAAATATTTAAGCAATATAAACATTAAAACTAATGCTCAAAGATTGCGGACGTGATCAGCTTAAAATGATGGCAATGGGAATTTTATATACTGTTCCCACAAATGTTAATTAACTCTACCTGACTTTAACTGATTTTCTATCTTCTCTTGCGCGAAGTAACATTTGAAAGTAACAAAAAAATCAACTTAACAGTAGTCTACCTAATGTATACAAATATCATGTATTTTACATTAAATACCTAATTATATAGATAAGTATACAGTTATATATAATATATGGCTCAACCTCTTTGCGCAAAGAGTATTATAGAGATAGTAAGAACAAGATAAAGCCTCGGCATTTACAAAAGTCATTTTAGTTTATCGCGCAATAACTCATCAATAATAGAAACTCTCTTACTGTGTGTGCAACTGAAATTATTAGCAATAATACATTTAAAAAAGTAAAATATTGTGAGAAAAGAGCGAAAGTTCGAAGGTCTAGAACAAAATTTGAAGATAATATAAAGAAAAGAATTCGTATACACTTTTTTTTTCCAACTTGAAGCAAGTAACGTAGCCGCGTCGTTATTCAAAGATAGTAGCAGTCGTTAAGTATCTGAAATACGACTTCCTTCCGTCGTTCGAACGGGAATCGCGCGTCCGACTTGATTCTCTTCTTTACGTATCGCCAAAACCACGGATTATCCTCGTACAGACGCGCGAACTGACGTAAAGGGGGTGTCGGCCCGATAACAAAATAAAATTCCTGGGCAGGTGGTTGACTCGCGGGGCCAACAGGTTAAGAGTGCGCGCTCCCCGGAATAACTCGTATCGCACATGCTTCTCGTCGGTCATTTTTACGTGCTATATAGGTCAAAATTAGCATTTCCCCGCAGTTAATTGCGAACGAGTGGCTTCCCGGCAATCAGCGCTCTCTTTCTCTCAGTCTCTCTTTATGTGTGTATATATATATATATATATATATCTCTCTCTCTCTTTCTCTCTTCTTCACCTCCCGAGCTGCAGCGGCGCGTGTCAGTTCCGCGACGCGCCTTGCTTAACTCGGGTATGAAAATATAGCGCACGGAAATTACTGGGCGCGTAGGAGTATCCACTGTAGTAAAGCGACTCGAACAACGCGATCGATATCTTGACGTTGTGTGCGTTGCACGTTGCGAGAGCACGCTGGCTGATTCCGGCCAAGAGAGAGGCTCTATATCGATGACGAATCTTGATGGACTTTGACGGTGATTAGGGCTAGATTACCGATCAATCTGAGGAGCAATTTCTGCGACGTCGTTTAACTTCAACCATAGTTCGATCATCTATGTCTCTAGAAACGATATCTTCACCGTTAATTAACTTCCATCCTAGTTTAATTGAATAACACGGGTCTCTCCAGAAATAAAATTGAGAAAAAGTTGAAGAAGAATGTCAGACAATACAGAGTCTAAAATTGTGATGTAAGTTATCTTTAAACTAGCGTAACCACAATTACCACGAATTATATAGTGCAATCAAAATTTTCGAACTGACTTCATAGATGCACAATTTTTTTATAGAATTAAGATACGCACAAATTTGTGCGTATCTATTGTGCGTCTCGATTTTCTATTTATAGAAAATCCGGGTATGTCGATTTACAAGAAAATCGTATGAAAATAAAAAATTCATTTAGCTCATATAGCTGTCATCTGAGATTAAAGTGTGCTTTTAAAGTTCACGTGAGTGGTCGAAGTATTCAACTCGACTTCGAATTACTTGAATAAATAATACTAAATATGCAGAACTAATTGTAAGATTAAAAATCCAGAAAATAATATATACGTATATGCTTAACAAAAATTCAAAATGGGAATTCTGGTAAACAGAGCAGTAAAGGTGCAGCCACAATAGAAGGAATAAGGAATTAGGAATAAAGAATAAGAAATTTTAGCCTATCAGAAATTATGTGTTCCGATATATCCGATTTCTATAGGTTATTAAAACTTCTTAATCCTTATTCCTAATTCTTTATTTCTTCTATTGTGACTGTACCCTAATTATGTCTAGTAGTAAATGCTCTACCTTGTAAGAGATGGCGCTGCAATATGTTAGATAAAGACAAACGTATGCGTTCGAGCGAGACAGAACGATAATGTAATGAATTAAAAATATCAATATTATATCAACACTTTTATGATTTGAAATTTAAAAACTCTGTACGATAGCTTCCTCTTAAGACATCTTTTAAACGGTTCTTGCAAAAATGTCCGTAAGACAAATTTTAAATATCTTGTGTTCCAATTTTAAACTTTGTGGAATCCTATCTACGTTTAAAGTTGGTGTCAATATTGACACAATTCTTTCTTGATTTTAGCAAATTCACGGCTACTGTTAGGACCAGCGATCAAACTTCCATGCAGGAGGCAGGAAAAAAGCATGGCGGTAGTTTTCTGCGGCGGTTCGCCGATTGGACGACGCTCGGGGAGCAAGGAGTGCATTTGGAGCTGCGAAAACAAGGCAAAAGAATGAAGTAGGGACGATCGCGCCCGCGGGGATGAAACAACAATCTAATCGCGGACGCCATTTTGTTTCTGCCTACCGGAGCAGTAGTTGATATATGATCCCATTGGCTACCAAGCTGTTTGGTTCCCAGCTCTGTACCGGACGGCAGGCACGACCTCAACCTTATGGTGCCCGCTATATAAGCCGTACGGCCCAACGCTCTCTTCGGGTTGCCCTGGCAATTAAAATTCTTTTCCTCCCGCCATGGTTGCTCTCGCTGCTTCCCCGTCTCCGTGCTCGTCTCCTGCTCGATCTCCTCATTCTCGACCTCCACGTCTGCTCCACCGTCAGCTTCCCCCTTTCTTCTCCCTCGTGTCTTCGTCGTCTCTCCCGGTGCCCGACACGATACGCGCTGGCAATTAAAAGTGCCCGCTCGCCCCGGACGTTTACACGATCCTTAACTCCTGGTAGCGCAGGGGTTAAGGGAACTGACGTGCTCGCTTAAGTAGCTGGTCAAGGGAAACGGGTAATTATGCGAAATGTCGGCGTTTCCGAGCGCGGCGCGGTGCGGTGCGGCGCGAGCCGCATTATCGCGGAGTCGAGAGGTCTCGTCGATTCTACCGGCGCGGTGCAGCTTCGTTAACGATGCAGGGAGAAGGGGTCGGGGAGGTCGGGATGTGCGATAGCTTGTATTAAGCTAACGTCGCCATTACAACGCATTAAAATCCGCGCGCGGTATTCTCAAGCTGTCGCTTTGCTGCACGCCGACGATTCGCAGGAATCGAATAAGAATCCAATAATAACGTTAATTTCTTTAAGCATTCATAATCGCGCAAAGCGAACTGCGATCACAATCGGAAACCGTCATTCCCAATTTTTCAATTAATACGAAAAAATTTGAAGAAAATTGTAAATAGATATTAAATCTAGATAAATGTACGTATAAAATAATTCCTACACTGAAAATAAAATCACTAAATCTAAATACGTACTTCTTTAAATAATACTAAATAAACATTTACAGTAAATAACTATTTACTTAATAAAAAATAATAATAGTTAAATTAATAGTTTTTGTATCAAATAAATGTATGTTTAGTGTTTTTACATTTAGCAAATATTTAAACAAGTGTATATTAAAATTAATTTTTTTCAATTTTTTTTTTGCGTTATACTTTTCTTAACTTTTATCATTGATTTTTTTAAACCAAGCCAATCTTACTACAATTATTATTTGATAAAATCTGGCAATAATACGTTCTATTTTTAATAATGTTTAAAACTGATTATTATGACGTAATTAAAAAAATTGGAATCAGTAATCGTCGTACTTCAATGAATTGAAATTCTAGACAAAAATGACCCTTGTAATCTATTAAGTCGTATGCAGATATTTACTGTTTCGTTTTGATTCGTTATCGTTTAGTGGGATCACAGCGTGTTAATATCGTAAATTTACAATACAGCTCGTCCTTAATTCCGAATAAACTCCAATTGGCGTTCGCGAGATACATTTAAATTCGACCTACATCTTGCCCGCGTGACACTCGTCTGGCTGTTTTATCAGCCGTGGTTCAATTACCATGGTAAGTAACTCGCTCGCGGTTACTTTCGAGCAGGTGAATCCGCTTTACTGGGTCGATTTATTCATTTACATTTACCTCGCGCGCCTACACCTGTTTCTTGCGCCAACACACAGTGATCAACGCTTCAACTAACGAGTACGTATTCATTATTTGTACCTCTGTTCGTACTCCTATAAAGATTTTTATGGAGAAATCGAGAAAATATTAATCCCTTTAAAGAACGGAGATTTATTTTTGAAGTCTTACTTAGTTTTCCCTTACTCTCTAAAACTTTTAAATTAAATTTTAATTAAAAATTGAAAATTGAGCCACTCTTTAATAACATTGACTCCATTTTCACTCTTTAAAGTGAGATTCTACTTCAAAACATTTAGAGAGTAAATAAAATATGTTATAAATTGTTATATAAATTATTTCACTGTATTCCTTGTTTCAAAGAATAACACTAATTTAGCGCCACTAGTGGCTGTTCCATTCTCTAAAGGTTTTCGAAAATATTATATTCGTTATACCTAATGTTAGCAATATAGAAACTAATTGCTAAATCGTTAATAGACAAATTTCTGCATTTTTTAAAATTACATGAAGTCAGATAAATAAAGCATTTTAATAACTGATATTCTTTCAAGTCGCATTATTTAATTAAAAAAAGTTCATTTGACCACAAAATATAGTCTAAAAGAGGACAATGTATACAGATGATAGAGATTTGTCTTTACATTATCGTAAGAATATCGCGCTTTTTGGTGACACACGAGCGGCGCCTAAGGTTGGGACATCCCGGCCAGTACGCGAGGAACTAATTGCCATACCTTCATCCTCGCGACCACCGCATTCCCGGAATGCTCAGTCGTGGCGATACGCGACCGATTACGAACGTATAAAATACTTTTGCAATCGTTCCCTGCATTCTCCAGTCATAGCTAGAGACAGATGGCTTCTTACCTGCTTTGACAAATTGTCCCGTCCCATCATTTTTATCTCTTTTTTCCTCCTCTCTATCCACGATGAACTTTCGTATATCATAAGAAACGACGTAAAACATTGTCGTAACAACGTATAGAATCTTTTGCGAAAAGTGTAAAAATGGCCACTTAATTTGCGCACACTTGTTAAAAAATTAACAAAAAGAATCTTTTTAAAGAAACAATTTATGTAGGCTGATTATTTCTATGTCAAACGATCTGTTCGTTCAAATTAATAATTTATAGTAAAAATATTTTACATGTAAAGTATTTAATCCTACATAATTTATAAAAATCAATTATTAAATTCACGGGAAGAAGCACAAAATCTTCACTGATTCAACAAATCTACTGTCGTAATATAGACAGACGCAGTTTTCTAAGTTAAAGTAGCAAAGTTTACAGCCTGAATTGGCGATTTGAAGTTAAAGCGTGAAATCTTCTTAATTATATTGAATTCGCAGAGTAAGCTTTGCTGTACCATCCAATCTATTCCTTTTCCACGATCAATTAGCTATTTATTTAGCTAATTAGTCCAGCTATTTAGAAGAACGCGTATGTTGTTCCTCTTTCACAAGGTTTTCACCCTGCGTTATCAAGAAACGCGATTCTGCTATTAAAACGTGGACGGAATTAATTACGGAACCGTATCGGATTAACACAGATTGCCGACCGCGCCGTGCATTACCGCGCGCCGCGACAAGACAAAGAGAAGTTACTAATTTCGAACAAGTCTATATTTGGGGTCTCTCGCGTGTGCGCCTCGCCATCACCGCCGTCCCCTCCGCCGGGACCCCGGTGTGCTCGTCCTTTTAATATCGTCGTCGGGCCTCGGACACCATAATATGCGAGGTCCGTATACGCGGGACCTGCAGGTCCCGGGCCCCAAGTGCTTGTCGGCCGTGGATATAGGTACTGGGGGCCTTAACCGTCGCTCCGGTCGCTAAGGCTAAGCGTGTATACATGTTCGGTGCATAAATAAGGAGCGCAGCTCGGGAGGCATTAAATCACGCGCGAGGATCGCGTGTGTGCGGACGGGATGGGGCAGAGGTGGAAAGTACGGGGGGAGAGGAAAACGAACAGAAAGGAAAGGAGTAGAAAGAACGGGGAAAGGAGAAACGGAGGCGGGATGAGGATGCGAGGGGAGGGAGCGCGGGTGCAACGCGCGGATAACCCGAACCACCGGATCCGCCGCCGGGATGCATCCTCACGGATTCGCGGCGCTACGTCCGCGCGCGCACCGCCACGCACCCCCGCCGAGCCAATATGCCCCTTGCCATCAACCGTTGCCCACCTTCTTGAGTAGTCCCGCGATTATGCTGAGAGGTAACCGTGCGGACGGCGGACACGTAGCGGCCACGACGGCCCTGTCTTGGAGTCCTGTTTCGGGGATACGTGTAAAGTGATGCGCCGCAGGCATCGCAATTAAATCGTTACGCGATCGAATCCTGTCGCGAATTGCGTTGACTTCCGATAACTCCCGACAGCTTCGCTCTTCCTTCACTTTCCTCAGCAGGCTAATTTTATCGGCTAATATGAACGACAGATTTCAAAGAAATGGGTCTCTCCATATTATTTAAAGAATATACGTTCCACACGCAATGGTGGCGTCGATACAAAGACAATTAAAAGGTCAGCTAATCTTTCGCGTGATTATATTTCGTGTAACAGTATTAAAGCTTTTTTTCTTCTTTACTCAGCTTCATGAGTTCTTTAAAAGAAACGATGAGATGAAGTAATTGGAAATTTAACACTGGATTGATTTTACAAACTTTCTTGCATATTTCCAAAAATGAATAAAGAGACTATCAAGCAACGCTTGAACTTGATAGCTTATCTGCTTATATATGTGCTGAAAGATAACTTAAGTGTGTTTACATTCCATATCTCTCATCATATCACATAAACAACTTGCGTAACATGGACATCGTAAAAATGTAGGAATTTTTAAAGAATACTCAATAACGACGACGAGGGTTGGAAAATTTCGACGCAGTAGTGGCGAGATCAAAAGGCAGACTGGTTAGATAGCTATACACATGCATTAGGGGTGCAAGGGAGTTCTTGAGGTAAACGCAGAACTCAATCCGCGAGCGCCGTCCGAATCCCGTAACGAGACGGCCGCGCAAAGTGGAGAAGAAGAAAAAAAAAAACCCGAGGTAGACCCGAACAGTATCCAAAAACGCCTCGTGCAATCTATCACGCGCAAAGAGCGCAGCAAGAAGCGAAGTTAGGAATGTTAATGTAGGCAGCAGGAGCAGGCAGTCGGTGCGCATGCGCCACCCCCCGCGGAGCCAATCACCGCCCGAGAAATGGTAGCTGCGCCCGAGTCAGCTCCTCGCGAGCACCATAAGCCCGGGAAGATGGAAGAAGAATCGTACGCGGCTCCTCTTCGCGTTCTCTCCTCTTCTCCTCCTTCTCTTCTGCCCTTCAATCTCCTTCTCCTTCCATTTCGACATTGGATAAAACGTGGAGGAGGGAGGCGTGGAAACAGTGAGAAAGAGCGAGAGTAATGAGAGAGAGAGAGAGAGAGAGAGAGAGAGAGAGAGAGAGAGAGAGAGA
>NW_017275921.1:646575-723361 GCF_001594065.2 Cyphomyrmex costatus
GAGAGAGAGAGAGAGAGAGAGAGAGAGAGAGAGAGAGAAGAGAGAGCGCTCGACTGTGGAAGCCCGGACGCCGATGAGGACCCGTAGAAGGAGGAAGAGGCTGATTGCGTCCGGGGCGCGTAAATCTTGTTGATGGAAATTGTTCGCGGACCTTCAGTTTGTTCGGCGATTACATCCTGCGGTGAACGCGTTCGCCGGTAGCGGGGCTACCTCCTCTCTTTCTCCCCTCCCTCCCGATTCCTCTCTGTTTTTCCTACTCCTATCCTCTCTTTCTCTCGTTCCCGTTCCCTATGCCTATCCGTCCTCCGGAGGACCTCTTTCTTCACGGACGCCGAGATTAATGAGCGCACCGCTCGGTACTTTTAATTCCGAAGAGCGAGTGCAAATAAGTACCGCCATCCGTCTTGCCCGCCAATTACCACCGGGCAGAGAGAGCCTTGTGCTCACTCTCTCTCTCTCTCTCTCTCTCCCTCCCTCTCCCTCTCTCTCTTTCTTTGTCTCCTGTATTCTCATTTTAGTTTCCTTCACCGTCATATCTCTTTCTCTTTCTGTTTCTCCTGTCTATCCGCGTCTTTACGCAACGAGCACTCGTCGCGTTTGTACCAAAGAGATTTCTAGTCGCATAAGTTCGAGAGGATCTCGCGAGGTTGATGGATACCGGGGGTGCGTCGGTAACTGGTAGCGCGCGTATAATGAAGACGCCGTCCTGCGCGCCGGCGACTTTTTTCCTCAGCCCCGTCGTTCCTTTATCCTCTTTTCTTCTTCGGATTTTAATTCGCACATCACGCGCATTAACTTCAACGTATGTTACTCACGGTGCGTATATTCCGATTTGCGTCTCGCCGAGTAACGAATGCGTTGAATTTGCGAACGTGTAGCGCGCGCGCGCGCACGCCTGAATGTTCCTCTTCCACGGGGACGAGGAGTACGGATAACGGGGAGAAAAGATTCTCACGCGATGCCCTTACGCGAGTAGTGGAGCACGTACGAACTTCGTTAACTCTCAAGTTTATTAACTCTCACGCTATGGCGTAGGGATATAACGTATAGCTTTACTCGCCCAAGCGACAGGAATATCTTCTAAATATAAAAACACGATACGATTACCTGTCGAACCTATAGCGCGAACGATTCTTCCGATGCGAAATGATATTCACCGACAAAAAAATGGCGAACGGAATTTGATAAAAGATCCCTCACTAATCATATGAAAAAAGTGGTTCCAGTCAAATTAACTGAAACTGTGATAGTTTGTAGTTTACAAGAGAGAGATGCCGATTATACTAAAAAAAAGGATACCTAAGAGTTTATTTATAGGATATATGTTTATTTCATCGAAATAAATCCCTTCTTAAACACGACAAAATAAAATTTAATTTATTTCTAGCAAATAAACCACATCTATTATTTTTTAAATTATTAATGAGATATACCTATATTTTTACAGAAATGTATATTTCATTATCACAGTCAAATTTTTTGTAATCGATAAATATTAGAAAATGTCACTATTTGCTTGCAAATATTTCTACATTTTTCTCATGCAGTAGCCTGCATAGACACAATCATCAAAAGTAAACAAATTTTGCTGTAGCCATTTAAAAGTTGCTATTTTAGATCTAATTGTACTGAAAAAATCTAAAAATTTGGCTGGATACAAATCTGAAATTTTCCAGAAATCTTAAGCATGACTACCTAATTGTTTTGATGATCCAGCAAAATTGTTTTTCAGACCTGTATCGAGCGCAATTTTTAAATTCCTCAGCAAAAATGCTCTTTCAGTAATCTTTTCAATCCGATTAGACCTAAAATAACAACTTTCAAATGTCGTTACATCAAAATCTGTCCACTTTTGATGGTTGTGCTTTGGAAACTTTTGATCAGCTATAAAGCTGAAATATTAGTTTCAAGCGCCAATTTGATTAAAATCGTTTTTCTCGTAATTACTAATTCTTTACTCGAATATTTGGATCCAAGACTTATTACCGAGGAGAACAATCAACGAGACTGTATTCGCTGCGCGATATTCAGAGAAAATGTTTTATGTATATATATGCGTTCTGATTTAATCTCCAAGTTTATTGCAATTCCAAGCTTGGTTTCCGAGTAACCGTCACGCAGCCGATGAACAAATGATACGTTACACCCACGTCCGAAAACTGTCTATAGACGCGAACGCGCGCAGCCTCATACCGCACGAGGATCCCAAATTAGAGGAATGTCTGATTTACATCTCGAGATATCTCGGATGAAGCTATAAATAATTTCGGTGGTGGAATGTTAATGCGACCCTAGGCCAGAAAGGACTGAGCGAATGGTCCGCGGACCTCCAGTCCGCGCTCGACGTCCAGTCAAATTGGAAATACTACTACCATCACCGATCCGTTGTTCTCCTTCACAAAAACACAGTGACGAAAACAGTTCACGTTAATCTCACGTAGAAAACGATCGGATACATATTAATAGTCTGAATCACATACGCAGCCGGTTGTCGCGTTGGTTAAAACACAATTTAATCGATTCACTGCCTTTTTCCAAAGAATGCAAAAGATGCAAAGGAAGGCGGAAGAGGATCGTGAGTGATTATGTGTATTAATGACGCTCCTAAATATATCGTACCTTTTTTTAACGTAACGTTTAATGGACAGCGAATTACTTGAATATCGCTAGGAATCGCCCTTCCTGAGAATTCCGTTGTGCGACTTATACACGATGTATCTTATACCGCGGCGATAGGTGAAGATAGCGAGAGAGATGTACGGGATGCGCGAAGGCTGAGACAAGGACAGAACGAAGCGTGGGGGGCACACGAGGGTACGGGGAAGAGACACGGCGTGGCGCAGGACGGAGGGAGAGTCGAGCTGTCAGAGGCAGAGACGTTCTGGGATGGCCCCCATCCTAGTCCTCGCTCTCGTCGTCCTCCTCGTCTGTAATCGTGGGGGCGGTAACGTAGTCCTGTGCCCGACAGGATCACATCGCCACGCCGCTACTGTACCTATATATACCTACGTACGTACAGCACAACGCGTGGCGTTGCCCTGCCTGGCAGGCAAGTAACGCGGACTGCCAATCTCGGCCGCCTAACGCAAAATCAAGTCGGAGATTGTCCCATTGTGTATAACCTGGCGCTCCTCGCTCGCCCGCCTTCGAGAAGCTAGCGAGATAACAGTCGACCTCGTGCACAGTTACACGCTTCCATCCCGAAGGCGTGGAGGTGAAATGGACCATATCGCATAATAAATTATTGCGACGTGCGATAATTAATACCAAATTGAATGGCATTGTAATATCGAATGTAACGTAGAAAGAATTATTTTCCTGAAACATGATACTTAAAATTTAACTATATAGTTACAAACTTCGAAATAATTACGTAGAACAATCAAGCTGCGGAAGCAGCTTTTTCCAGCTCCTTATTCTTTAAATATTTTGGTATTCTACATCATTATTTTGACAGTCCAAAACATTATCTTTAATTTGTTGCCTATGTTAGTATTCGTGAGATGGACTTAAAGCGATTAATCCGACAAGTAGTTAATTTTGCTGTACGAGTCATCGCGTCCCCCAAGAACATCCACAAGTAACAACTTTCTTCATAGAATATGACATATACGCTGTGATTACTGGATGAAACAGAATACGGGTCGCAATCGATCACGACATTAGAGATATCGTCGAGAGTAACCTGATCTGCGGGGTAAGATAAATAATAAGCCGACAATGTGTGGTGATAGGGTCAAGAAATACTTGGCATCTAGTATCTTCTCTATTATTTACAAAGAACTACTTTTTGGAAAGCCTGATACAACCATAAATTATATTATATAATTATAGAAAAATTTTGTTTGTACAATAATTCATTTAAATTTAAAATTTTAAAAGTAAAGAAAAAAAAGTATTTTTATATTTTACTTTGTTTTATTTAATCGAACCACTTTCCGATCAATATAAGCATAACTAGGATATATAAATCCAATCATATTATCAATTTAAATTTACAATACATACCGAGCCATTCATGTGATTCGAGTGAAAGTAAATCAATATCGTCCCCTCAAAATTCATATGGATTCGCATTTAATTCAACCATATTTTTCAACGACGTGTACGGAGTTAAATCATACAGGATTAAAACGGAAGGTAACCAATCCGCGTCGAAATACAACGATTGTTGCACCGCAATTCCGCACGCATTCGATCGATCGCACTTTTCCTCGCTCGCAATCTTAACGCGAAATTAATAGGTCTCCACCATGTGGTACGAGTACTTTGTGAGATCCCTCGGGATTTCAGAACGGGTAATATTCCAAGCTGCAAGATAAGGAAAAAAAAAGAGACAAAGCGCGGACGCGAAAAGGAAGAAGAAGAAGAAGAAGAAGAAGTCGAATGCGCTGTATCTCCCCAAGTTCGGAGTCCGTCGAGACGAAGCCCGCTATAATTTCAGCATCGATCATTCGCGAAGCGCCAGTCGCCCGCGCAAAAGCGTCGACGAGTTATAGCAAAACCTACAGGCGCGCGCAAAAAAAGAGTTCCCGTGTACCAAAAACACGGAATACTTTATTCATTTGGACAAGGGGTTCGCACAGAGGAAGAGCTCGAAGGGTATATCGGGGCGCAATCATGTCTCAACGATAGAGTGTATAGAGAGATGCCAATAAATATATATGTCCCCATCAGACATGCAATATGTATGCCGATGTCTGCCAATCCGCGGATAAGACTCGCGGACCCAATTCACCACGACTTGTCCCCCGTTTCTTTCTCCTCATCTTTTTCTTCGTCTTCTTCTCGTTCCTGAGGCCCGACGTCGTCGACGCTGCAAAAAAGGCCCCGGCTTACGCGCGAGCGATTTGATGGACGTATTGAGACGAGATGTACCACCACGACGATGATAATCAATACCAGGGTTCTTAAGTCGAATCTTGGTGGTCAGATGTTTACACGGAGGTTCTACGTTATCCCGTGTCACTTGACGCATGTCCGCGATACTATACTGACAGCACAGGATCTTTTTATCAATTTTATACCCTTAATATAGTGATTTTTCGGCCCTTTATTGCACAGAATGGGTTATTCGTGTCCAAAATTAATTTTCATCACTTTAATAAATATATGATACAATCATTAAGTGATTCGTTAACATATTTAAAAAGTACTGTAAGGTTGCATATTTTAAAATTGTTTTATAAACATTATAATTAATTACGCAAGTCCCTAATTAAAAAAAAAAAAAAGTAAATCAACTTTGATTTACTTTATTTTTTCCTATTATACAATTATGAGAACTCTTTGAGGAGACAATTGGCATTGCATATTTGCAAGTGGAATTAATCTAATCTTAATTAAACTAAAACAGATATTCGATACAACACAGATTATTACAGCAGTATTGCAATAATATTATAAACGTTACAATAATAATGAGGCACCACGCTTTTGTACTGTATAGATATGTAGAAAAAAAGATTTACAAAAAATATTTTAATAATATGTCTAAAAAAAACGATCAAGTGCAAAAGTGGAACTGAATTAGCGGCTTGTGACTTTGTGAGATTGGATGCGTCGGGAAACGGAAGAGTCTGACTTGCAAAGACAAAGCAACATTTAAATGAATCGAGTAAGAGAGAGAGAGAGAGAGAGAGAGAGAGAGAGAGAGAGAGAGAGAGAGAGAGAAGAGAGAGAGAGACTGGTACACCGAAGTCGAGTCCCTTTTTGTCGCGGGTGAAAGGAAGACGATCGACTCATCGGGTGGTCGTTGATCGCGACGGATAGACGTCCGATCTGGCAGCAAAACATTCGCTGATCTGGCGTATTAACGATCTCATCAATAAAGCTTTCCTTCGTATCCACACAGACGGTCCTGAGGCCCCAGAAACATGACGCGAGTCGATGAACCCTTCCTCCCAGTATCGCGCAAGAAAAATCGTCAATTTGTTGAATGCGCTGACCATATTCTTACGAGAAAAACCAGTATTTCGTATACGTTGGGCCCAAAGGACCCAGTCGGTACAAATGTCGTGTACAAGTCGAATCAGACAAGACTCTCTTTTTCGGTTGACATCCATCGGAATTGGTATACGTCACGTATACTAACCGCAAGATAGAATAAAAGTGACTTTTTGTCGATTTCTTAACGACAAAGTCACATTCTGAAAAAATAATCACGACTAATATTCATCATTTTAATTTCTGAGTTTGTAATTTGTTTCTACCAATGTAAATTTATTTCGCTTTAATTCACTTAACGAATACTGTAACTAATATTTGTAATTAATTCTTAACGAAAGGTTTGAGAACTTAAATTTGACTGCATTTTTAATCATTTGCATACATCTTTATTACTATTCAGTTTAGACTTTCTTACATGGACAATTTAGATACAACTGTAAATGACAGTTTATCTCATTGAGTATAGTGTAATTATATACTTATATATTTTTCGGATCAAATTTTAACATTTCGTCATAGTTTCCATCCGAGGTGAAATTCATATTTCCAAATTCAAATGGACTTGCGTTCATAATGTCGCGTCTTTTTCTACCAGCATTTGTGGTTGCTGCGGTGGTGGTAGTGGTAGTGGTAGTGGTGGTGGTGGTTCTTTTGCGGCATTTTTTAACTTTACAACAGCGTCTATTTTTACTTTTTTTAATGATAAAAAAGGATTCCTTCGCACAAAATAGAGAATGTCGTTATTTTTCATAAAATCAATAAACAGTCATATTTGAATTAATACTTACGGATTCCTGCAACAAGGCACACACCACGATCGTCAAGATCAAGAACACCAGTAATAGTCTCATATTGCAATCTTGTGTTACTAATCTTGCACTGTGAATGCTTGCCTCGCGTCGTAGCAGCACATTTATACTGTAACGCTGAATAACAATTTTTTCGTTAAGCATTGACAATGAATATGGTACACACCTGTTTTGCCATTTGTCGTAGCTTATTGTTAAAAATATTTCGTATAACGAGAATAATGGCAACGTATTAATTATGTTCCGCATTCTTTTAGGCATATGTCGCTGAAATGAAACAATTGTTATAAGTACTCACAAGTTGCATTAAATTAAATGCAGATACTGTCATACAATATTATTTCACGTACTTATAACAGTTTATCAGTTAAATCATTTTTATATACATATATATAGTATATAGTATACATATATATATATATAGTATTTATATTACATATATATATTACATATATATAGTATATAGTATACATATATATATATATATAGTATTTAATTTAATTTATGCACACACAACTTCAGTCGTATTCTACAATGCTGATTTAGCCTCCCAAGAGAGAATTCACATGATAGATCAGTATTGAATTCTGGCGAAGTACCGATTCTGTACCGAAAAATGAGTTTTCTATTTCAGTAGTGGACCAGTATTTGAAAAACAATGATATGGTACTAACCCAATGTGTCGATTAGTATTAAATAGTAATACTGATCCACAATTATTATCGATACATTTTCAGTATTGTGTCTATATTGAAATTATCCAAAATCAATATGTTAGATGTCAATATTGAAAGAGATAGTACACTGCCAATATCGTGTCTGTATTTAATACAGTACTTCCGTACTATAATAGTACTGTATTATAAGTCTTAGCCTATTGCTATCATCTCAATATTTCTTTGATATCATATCTGTACTGACATGTAAAAATTGGTACTGACTATCTCGCTGATAGTCCTACTAGGACCTATATATATTTAAAGGACAACAGAAATTTTAAAATATGACATAACAATAAACGTCAATTCGTTGTCCATCTTTTCTTAGAAAATTTTTAAAGTCCTATTTTTTCTTGTAATACTGGAATTTATTTGAATATATTTATCCGACGTAATTCCGCATGCATACATGCATGTAACAATTACATATCTGCAACATATGTCTAAAAGAATGCGGAACATACCGATATATTGTTATTATTCTCGTACGGAATATTTTTGACAATAAACTACGACAAATGGCAAAACAGGTGTGTACCATATTCATTGTCAATGCTTAACAAAAAAATTGTTATTCAGCGTTACAGTATAAATGTGCTGCTACGACGCGAGGCAAGCATTCACAGTGCAAGATTAGTAACACAAGATTGCAATATGAGACTATTACTGGTGTTCTTGATCTTGACGATCGTGGTGTGTGCCTTGTTGCAGGAATCCGTAAGTATTAATTCAAACATGACTGTTTATTGATTTTATGAAAAATAACGACATTCTCTATTTTGTACGAAGGAATCCTTTTTTATCATTAAAAAAAGTAAAAATAGACGCTGTTGTAAAGTTAAAAAATGCCGCAAAAGAACCACCACCACCACTACCACTACCACTACCACCACCGCAGCAACCACAAATGCTGGTAGAAAAAGACGCGACATTATGAACGCAAGTCCATTTGAATTTGGAAATATGAATTTCACCTCGGATGGAAACTATGACGAAATGTTAAAATTTGATCCGAAAAATATATAAGTATATAATTACACTATACTCAATGAGATGAACTGTCATTTACAGTTGTTATCTAAATTGTCCATGTAAGAAAGTCTAAACTGAATAGCAATAAAGATGTATGCAAATGATTAAAAATGCAGTGAAATTTATTTTCTCAAACTTTTTGTTAAAAACTATAATTACAAATATTCGGTACACTATTTGTACATTATTGGAAAAAATGTATCAAAAACCACTCAAATTTTTTAATTAATTTTACACAAAATGAAAATGTTAGAAAGTTACATAAATATTATGTAAGAAAATAAATACAAAAAAGATAATATACCGATACAGTCTGTAAACAAATTGTAAAAGCATATCTTTTTCAGAAAATTGACTTTATGATATGTTAAATTATAATATAACCGACATTTTACTCATTTATATTAGATTGAACAATTTAAGACACTTTATTTTTAAGTTATTTGTTCACTTAATATTACTTTAGAGTTTTAAGAATGAAATTTCACTACAAGTGATAGTTGCGCTCGATAAGAGTGAATTTCACTTCACTTCTTTAAGGAATCACTTTTCTCTAAGCGGTTAACTTTGATTAATACATATCTCGCTTCGCAAGGCAGAGTAATGCCTTTTTCTGCCAAATTTTGTTCGTTTTGTGCAAAAATGCATCGAATAAGCCTACACTCTAAATTTCTTACAGTGAAATTTTACTGTAAGATAGTAATAATTGTCACTTTCTTTTAAGAAGTAAAATATTTTCAAAAGTTGTTGTATTTTCACTGTCTTAGAGTGAATTTCACTGTAAGAAATTTAAAGTGTAATTTCATCAAGATTGGATGTTGAAAGAATAAACTTAACATTTACCTTCAGTTTGGAGAGTGAAATTATTTACAGAGATTAAAAATTGACTTTCGTTTGGGGTGATTCTTAACTCTCTAAGAGTAAAAATTTCATTCCTGCCCGACTTCGGGAGTAAAATTTCACTTCCGAAATTTAGAGTACAAATTATTTAATTTTAACACTAAGAAATGTTAAATATAATTTAATACAAAACCTTTAAATAATAATTATATTATGTTGAATTAACACTCGAATATGCTAAAAAATTCAACACAAATTGTTAACAAGAACGTGAGTGGACGTTACCAACACAAATACACAATTTTTTACTGTCTACATGTTTAGATGTTCACATTGATGCGCTCGAATCGGTTAATTGACGCTAGACAGATGCATACTTGCTTTTACCGTTCTGCTAACCGTATCAATTCTACGCGCTCGGCTACGCAAACAAACCACGTATTTTCGGATGTTGACTCAGTGTGGAAATGTACATCGAAGAAATATTTGCCTTGATTCCTCCGTATACCTACTCAGTGTATCTTGTGAATACAGAATTTGTTCATAACAACGCTATATTTTTCAGATTTGATTAATTAGAAAAGCAAAATTGTTTGTAATTATTATCTTCTACATTACTATAAATGGTAAGATTTTAAGATCAGAGTAATTACTCCAAATTACTTCTATTGACTTTTATCTATTCAAAATACTCAAGCGGGTCTATTGTATCGTAATACACACAAATGTAAAAAAATGATCAATTATAATTTTAATAATCGTAACATCCGACTCCGTTTAATAAGATACTGAATAGCTACCCCACAATACTTAATGTTTATGCATAATCCACGATACGTCGGCATACAAGTGCCTCGATTAACGCGCCCTAGATTTATTTGCTGCACAGGGGAACGGTTTTATTTCTATTCTCGGCTCGAGCTCGCGCGATTTAAGTGCAGATTTCCGGTGAGTCGCGCGAGATAACGTCATGCGAAGAGAAGTTCCGCTTCACGATCGCCCAACGAAAAGGAAACATAAAGAGGGGCTTTTCTTCCCGCGTGCGCTCGTATATCATGGTCTCGTAATAATATCTAGTCGCTTCCGATCGCAAGCACGGACGTGTAACACCGTCACATACCACGTGCGTCGTGATAATTCTTCTAAAATCGCTGTTATTTATTGTTTATCGCACACTTAGATTTCGTATAAAAAAGATTTTTTAAGTTGGAAATAAGCTTTAACATGAATAATAAAAATTATATTATAAATAAATATACATAAAAAAATTAGATGTTTTCATATCTAAAAATTACTTATTGTATCATCAAATTAATTATACCATCTCAAGAATCAGGTATAATAATAATAAAAACTATGTTAACATATGTATAAATATATCAAAATATAATATTTAAAAAAATGACAACATTTGAAAAATTATATATCTGCAAATATTTTTGGTTGAATTCTGTAATATATAACATTATACAGCCACCATAAATAAGCAGTTCATTATGTGTTTTCATAAAAACGCGTTTGATCGCACGTGCTCAAGGCGTAAAGTATTCATATATTGACGCGTGCATTCATATAGTGTAACGCGTGGCGAGTACATTTTGTGTGGGGTATCGAAAATCCATGAACTGAGTTACGGTGTGGGTTCTGTTGCGCGACGAGGGGTTCCATTTTCGTTCATGGGTGGTGAATTCGTTCACCAATCCAACGCACTATCACACAAAAAACGAATGGAGGGACTTCGAATATTTGTATTATTTATGATAATTTTCGTATCCTTTTGCAATTTCTGTGAAAATTTTTCCAAGAATAAAACACGAAGAATTTAAAAAAAAAATTATATGTGTGTCACTCATTTATATATTAATAAATATCCTATTGCTTACTTTATGTTTGTACAACTTCATTAATAAAATATTGAAATTTAAAGACGAGTTCTTCACTTGTTTAAATTATTATGAAACTTTAACCAGAATTTGTTTTGAGACATCACTATCAATGTTACGAGTAATATTTAAGAGCGACTCTCTCGATTAAGCCGTTATTTTACGATACTGTCATGTTTTGTAAAAGAATTATGGAACTTTACGCTCGGTGAAAGTATCGATTAAGATTGCACATTGGACTATTTTGGCAGGATGAAGATGGACGAAGCAAGTTAACCGACGCTCGTTACCGCTAAACTATTCTTAAACTAAACGGTTTATCACCTTACTGGTAAGAACTGTACAATTACCGAGTCGCTTTACCAGCCAGATTCGTGCGAGGACTGAAATATGGTAAATCGTAAACTCCCGCCATTTAAAACAAGGATCTTCTATGCACAAAGACAATCTACTATCAAATTAATTTGTGGTCCGCACATTCCTCCCTTCCACCATCCATGTAACTATAACTTTTTATTGCCTCGCAGTGATCGTTTTGAAATAGCCTCATTTAAGGTAAAATATTGCCGATTCAATACATATAATGACTCTGGAAATATTAGAAACGTATCGAGCGTATCGTATCTCAATATTCGTGTTCACAGAAAGAATCATCTCAATGCGGAATATCAAGTAAAATTTTGATAAAGCCTCTTAGTAACTTCTCCTTCGTCAATACAGATTCGAGTGCGAATGAAAATAAACCAAGTGATGCAGCATCGGTTATATATTTCTTCACGAGCGATAGCGGATGAATTCATGCGCGAAGTTGTGCGGAACGATCGGCCCACCGTATGATCATCGTATATATGGGGCGGAGAAACGAGGGATGAACGTGTCAGAAGCAGTCCCTAGGGTCTAATTATGAGTTTGTACAGAGGGTCGGTTAGTCGACTCCGCCGCCGTGTAAGGAAAGGGCCCTATTGACTCATTGACCGAAATATCTTCATTGAGTGTCTAGAATGAATTAATAGCACGTACATGCCAAGTGTAGCATAATGAACGGATACGTCTGACGTTGTCAATCTGGCGGAATCTAAATATTATAATTATAGCGACAAGGCTGCCTTTCTTATTAGCGACACATACATGTCCACATCATATATAATACGTATAACGTATGAAGATCAGAGCTTTGCATAAAGCTCATGAGAAAATCAACTAATCAGAGACTTTTATTTCATGAACAGGAAGGAAATGTGGAAGATGTCGATTGGGGCTTCATTTTCTTATATATTATGTATTGTGCAATATTATGTATTGTGCGATGCTGAGAGACGCAGAAATAAAGAATTCAAAAGAACCGTCGGTTTCAGAAAGTTCTTAAACGCTATCAAATGCGGCCGTGCTCGACGTCAGAATCAAGATTGAGCGATCGCGTTGTCGGATCGCGCAACCATAAATAATCCCACAGAAATCGCGATGTCATTAAGATCTCGTCGCGCGTCGATGCTCGCACGGTGTAAGGTGCGTGTCTCGAAGAAACCGGGAAGAGAGCGGCGTGGCGAGGGATGAACATTGGGGCCGGGGTGTGATGAGCGGAGGTGGGGTCACGAGTCGACGGAAAGTTCGCCCCGGCAATATTTCGCGGCGTGGTCGGACAAAAGGGGACACAATGCCGAGGGCAGGATCGATTCTCCTCGCTCGAGAGAAGAGGATCGCGGACGGGAGGACCAGGCTACGCTGGTTACGTTGCACGAGAGACGCCGAGAGTAGACCCCGGCCCACATTGTTGCCGAAACGATGCTCACCGTTGGGCTTGGGGAAACAACGAGCCACCGGACTCCCGAGAGGCGTAATTAATCACTTTTTGTTGTGTAAGGTGGAAAGAGGGAGGAGAGGGAGAAAGAGGAAGAGAGAGAGAGAGATTTCCACACTGCGCGTTGTGAAGATCGGCACCGCGAGTCAATAGCCTGGTACTAAAATTCCCGAATCCATCGATTTAAAAAATCACTGGTTAAATGACGAAAAAACATTGTAAGCGTTAAATCTCTCAGCGTAATGTCTTAGAACTGTATTCGAAAAAATTCTACTCAGTTTTAATATAATGTTCTTTAACTTATCATCTTAATATATATACGTGTGTCTCTAAGTAAATATAATTTAAATCAAATTATTCGATTAAAAAATATGAAATTACGTATCATATTCAAATAATATCCTTCTATTAAAAAGTTGCAAAAAATTTAAAACTTTTATAATTGAGATTAATTAGATTACTCAATTTCTACTAATGTCAGATACATTTCTTAACATTTCACAATTCGGCATAAGAATTTTGCTTGCATATATATTCCAATTAACAAAAACATGGGACAAGCATATAAATATTGTAATTAACTCTATTATATTTTCTAAAATCGCTCGTATATACAATGTCACGAATGCCATCATCAAAAAGATTTCAGACACTCAACCTTTACGAATCGCGAATATTCGTAGCGAAATATTCGCATGTGTTTCTCTCTCGTCGCTTCCCTTCTGTCCCACGTTCCCACGACAAAGATCAGCGACCGACAGTCGCGCGGTTCCCTCGAGAGGCCCGAGAAGCTTTTCGGCTATGATCCGGTAATTACCAATGGAGCTAGAGGTCGTTGGGGCTGTTAACGTTCGGCGGCTAATGGTATGCACGCCGGCAATAAAAAGCCTGGAACAACGGACAGAAATCAAGGGAAAAGAAAATAGACGGGTGAGGAGAACGGGTGGTGATGTCGGCGGCGGCGACGGCGGCGGCCAGAGGGGGGAAGTCGGCGAACGCACGATGAGGAGAGGCTCATATGCTTGCACACATACGGCGGCTAACACCGGCGAAACAGGGCTCCGAAACGACTTTACGGGAATTACACCCGCGAAATCGGGGAGATATGGAGCCGCGAAATGCGATGTGGTCATCCGTCACTCCCGCGGCCTGCGATGTCCGCGCCTGCCTGGCCGACCGGCTGCCTGCCGGCTCGCCCGGGCCTTCTCATCTCCTCACGCACAGGTGTTGGGTTCCCTCGCGCGAGAGCGGTAGAACTGAGTAACACTGTCTCGTGGATGCATTGTCACCTGATAATGGACTCGCCAATGCTCACTCTCGTGTAAAGATTAACTCCCTTTTGCACGTGCTGCAATACGCGTATCTTTTCAATTTTACAACGATATAAAGGATAAAAACACTGTATAATATCACAACACAAAGTCAATTACTAGAATATACTAAACAACTTTATTAAGTTCATTAAGGCAATAAAAACGCAAGGATTGTAAGAATTTTTTATTTATAATATAAAAGGTGTTGGTGACCACAGCTCGAGTGCGCCCTACACAATTTTTGATAGTTCAATAAAACGGTTCTCTTTCTCCGCGTTGATATTTATTAGATGTAAAAGAGAATAGTGAATAAGAGCACGAAATCTAGTTTCCAATTTAATTCGGGAGCGATTGGGGAAAATGATCAGGACGAAATCACGCAGGTGGAAGATATTGCTCGCATTGCTCGGGGTTTGATTTATGGAGCGATGACGCTTTAAATGGATGTCCCAAGCGTGGATCGTAACGCGATCTGACCACACACAACGCGTGTTCCCGACCGATATCACTCGCAATATCTCTCTCTTACGGTGTGTAAAGGCCGAAATTAATGTTATTCCTAATGTCACGCGGGATTTATACGTCGAAATTATAACATATAGAGCGACTGAATGCGAGAATGTCGCGACGCATTTACGTACACGTTCGCGCGTGAAACAGCGCGCACCTACTAGTAAGAGGGGAAGAGGAGAGGATTTATACGTCTCTTTTTATATAATACCGATGGCAGCGTTCTTTTTTAACTCTCTCACGAAGAGAATGCTCTCAAGGGAGGACAACGACGAATATATCCCCGGAATTCCATTCTACATCGGCACGCATAACTCGGTGTTTCGGGCAAAAACTCATTAAGATGACCCCCACAGAGTCCTCCTCCTAGATAAAACTGACAATCCTGATGATTCTGATCCTGGCAGACAGGTTGGAGCCTTCCTTACAGCGAATTCCTGGAAGAGGATCCTCCTCCTCCTCCTCCATCCTCCTCTTACCTGGACAGGTGCACGGTTTCTGCCCTACGGCAAAAGCTGGCTAGCCATACGGTGTCAGGGACGTATCCCTTGAATTATTACGTTTCTCCAGGTCTAGGCTTGGCAGTTGCCTAATGATACCCTTTTTTCTAAATGACACAATCTTCATACGAGCTATCGTGCAAGTCTTTGCTTTTCTGCGATTCTCATTGTTTCTTAGATTTCATTATGCAACAACAGCATTGTATCTCATCTATGTCATTTTTTGTCGTACTTTCTTCTTATTATGATACGTCTTAAAGAAATGTTATCATGAAACAAAAAACAACTATAATATTACAGCTTGAAACTGAGAGAATAAATATTCGATGTAGGTATAATATTTCTTTGGTTTATCTCGAACACATCTCATTTCTTCACTTTTAGTTTACTCGGATAAAGTTATCTAGGAAATAACTGCATTTCTCTACATCTAGTATATATTTAGTGTATATATATCTAGTTTATATCTAGTACTGATTACTAATAAAATAAATACACAGCAAAATTGACAGAATCAATTTAAGAGTAGAAAAATCGGCTGTAATGATCCGTAAATAATATTTTTCATTGATAATGTCTTTATATTATACGAACATTATATTATACAACAGGCCCTATAATTTATGATCACACGGAAAAAATGATTTTACTGAAATTCTGCTAAATAAAAAAAATTAGCTACATATAGATCTGAAAATAATTTTTTGTATCAAAATAATTATGTAGGATGCTTGAACTGATTATTAAAATGTTATAACTTTCGTATAACATTGTCATTCAACGTTTAACCGTTCTACTTAATTATTTTGATGGTCCAACAAAATTATTTTCAAATATGTATCTAAATAAATTTTTTAATACTTCATATATTCTTCCCGTACACGTATCTGTTATGCGTAAGCTTTTATAAAATGTAATTTAATTTCGGAATAAGACACGAAAGATGTTAGAGATCGTCACCCTTTAAGATGAAAAATGTCGGTCGGTTGAATGATAAACGATCGCGAGCTCATAACCAACTGAATGATACACTCAAGAACTCATTGTCCGACTGAAATTTTCAGATGGTTCCCTTCCATTGTCAGCTGCGCGGCTTCGTATTGTTGTGACGTTGCCGCGTGATGAAATAACCGAAAAAATCTTTCGCACTCCGAGGAAAGAAGGAAAGGATGGTTGCGAGTGAGCAACGTAAACATATATATTCACGCATGCACTCGTACACGGAATTTCTCCACGCAAGTTTAGAAAATTACGATCAATTTGCGTGAATAGCAGTCAGACGAAAATAGCTTGAAGCAGGTTTCCTCTATTTCTGTCTTCAAATCGATTCGCTGAACTATGCCCTTTCATTCACGCTAAAAATGAAGCAAGGTAAATGAAAATGTTCGTAGCTAAGCCATGCGATCCGCACCGAAATCCTTTTCAGCAAAAGGAAGAAATCACGAAATATAACACGCGTTATCACAGTGTATAATATAACAAAAAAATCAAACTATTATATTAAATAAGTCATACAAAGTTTTAATGACGAAAAAAACGGACATGTGTAAAAAGAGCGGATTTAATAAATTTAGAAGATTGCGTATTTTTGTCCTCGGTTCTGTCAGGCCTGCAGAGACGGTGAGAATACGCCGATAGGTCTGTAATAAATATAGATATACCGTTAAACATCGTCTCGATTCGTGGACATTACCAATCATCGCTCGCGCAGAACGACCGGCAACTGAACGCACATTCGGAAGTAGAAGGCGCGATCCTAGACCAGCGGCGCGCGTCCCGCTCGCATCCGACACCGTTCGCCCTCCTTCCTGCCGCGGTCGTCGTCATTGTTTCATTGTGTTATAAACGCATTGCGTGCGCTTAGTGCGTGGAGCGAGGGTGTATCGATTGCCCCGCCCCCTGCTGCGTAGCCATGACGACACACCCTATCCTATCTAACCCCTAGCCTAACCCCCGTACTCTCTCTCTCTCTCTCTCACTTTTCTCCTCCCCCCCTCTCTCTCTCTCTCTCTCTCTTCCTCTCTACATTTCAACCCCTCGCGCGTCAACATGGATTCTCCTTCTTCCTCTCCGTCATCGGAGCTCGAAAAGCCCTGAGTCGCGTTCTCGAGGAGGACGAGTTGACAGTGGACAAGGAAGATCCTGTTGTCGGCCCGACAAAACAAGCGACCTGTCACGACCTTCTCGTACATTGAAAACACGTCATCTTTTATACGATTATGTGGATCATGCTCACGATCTCGAGCGATGACACTTTTCGCGTTGTACACGTTCATGTTTTCTGTAAAAGTGCTTTAGTTGCTCCTTTAAAGCTCTCTGCACCGCAGAAAGAATCTAATATTATTCATCTGACATTTTTACAGACGCAAAAGAAAATATATATTTTGAGGTTTTCATACGCGACAAAGATATGTTGATTTAGAAAATATTGTATGAACGTGTTTTTGTATTGGTTTTCTAGATTTTCGTTGTTTGTTGTATAATTACTGTTAATGTTAATATATTAACATTTATATTATTACTTTTAATAATGCATTGGAACAATCGCAATACATTCGTATGTAGATAGATTAAAAAAAATTAACTATTTCTTGGAAAATGGCTTGAATTTAACAAATGTAAATCCGAATTTTAACTGTAAAAAAATCTCCAATAAAGAAAAAGAAATATACAGTAATTGCTTTATTTTTATATCCTCTTTTGGCATAAAATGCTATCATCGGACAAAAAAAAGTCGAACAAATTAATCGAACTGTTCAAATAATATTTTTAAAGTAGAACTAAATATCATGTCCGTTTCTATCACAATGTATATAGATTAATTTTAATCTCATTATCAATTAAATTCACTTTTTATCTTTTTCTAGTTCTAAGAATAAAAAAAAGATGAAAAAAAATTAAACCGAAATTAAAGTTAATTTACATTAGTATAAATGGACATCAGACAGTTTAGAAACTAATGATCGATTTGTTTGATTGATTTTATCGAGTCAAATATTAAGAATGCAAAAATATTCATTGCAAACGGAAAATAAATAACTTTTGCATTTCATTAAATCTAAGATCTAATAGATCGAACAGTTCATTGTATCTTATTTGAACAGTTTGAGCAATTTAAAACTCGATCTTAAAACTCGTACTGTTGGATCACATGGGAACATTATGAAATCTAATACCTATGTTTTAAATATGCATAAGAAGCTCTAAATTTAATAGTCGTTAAATAGTCTACCCTTATAGATTATTATGTGTTATATAACTTATAAATAAAAATAATGAAAGTGACAACTATATAATAAGCCAGCTTGGAACGCAAAATTTCACCGACAAAAGAGAGGATTATGAGAATGGCGTACCTTTGGAAAAACAACAATTCCCGGAAAGTCATAGAGAGAGAGAGAGACCGAGTTGAGAAATTTTTAGGGTCTGGTAGATCCCGAGAGAGTTCCCTAAGCCCAGTTCCCGGTCGAAAGCACAATACGTCTCATTATGTTATCCGCGCATCTCTCGACACAGCCATTTATCATTCCTTCGCCCGTATACCAATATATATCGATCCCCTTTTTACGTGCGTAAAACTCAAGGCAGCGGCAACCTCCTATCCCGTGGTACATGATTCTCGTGCGAGTCTTTGTCTATGATGGAAGAAAGGCTGTCTCGCGTGTTGGAGGAACGTGAGAGGAACGAGACGCGGCCCGTAGAAATGGAAAACGATCATCATGCGATCGTGCGAACGATATCGAAGCGATTTACGGATAGCGGATCGCGCCATCCGGAGTTCCGCCGCGTGGGCCGCGTCGTTCGTAATGGACCGCAGCTTTAAACAAACCCATGTTCCAAAGGCTTGTGAAGAGCGATGCAAATTATTCAGAGAGGAGTTATCGCACTTGCAGGCAGTTACAAATAGTGTCTCTGCAGCGCTCGTGTGATTATGCGTCATAACAGTAAGTATCTCTAAAGGTGCGAGAATCGCACGAGGGAGATTGATATAAAAATAACGTATCTTTCGAGTCATCGGTAGAAATTGAACCGATTGTTGAGAGACAATCAAGAAAACTTTTATACTAATACATGGCAATTCGAAAATTAATTTAGACATTCTTAAATTAATAGGAATTAAATTTTAAGATACGAGGACTCGTGTTTATATATATATATATATATATATAATATATACAATCGATACGCGAATATTCCGCTTTACTGGTCCAGAGTACACGTCAACGATCAGGTGATGTCACTCGACAAACGAAATGGGGAATAATTAGAGTTGACAGAGAGAAACGCACAGATAATTCGGTGCAATGTAATCCAGGCGACAGCAACGACGATCGAAACAGTTCGTTCGCGCCACTTATTATTCATGGAATCGCGCTCGCTAATGTGCCTGGTGCTGCGTGTCCCCCCCCACACACGCGCACACGCACGCACGCATACGGACGCGCGCAGTGGTTAAGCTCGCGCTGCGCGCGGTTACACGCACGTGGGTGGTACACGGGTATGTGCGCAAATGAGCGCCAGTGGAAGATCGCTCGACGTCGGTTCACGAATATATGTATGGGAAAGAAAAATCATCCATCACGTTCGAGGCCATCCGGAGTTGGCAGTGGTGGACGGACGATGTTTTGGGCATCGTTTCTCTATGGACGCGCGCGTCATAAAATTGATGAGCGTCTTTGACTAATTTATTACGCTGAAAAAAACGTACGGAAATTCATAATGATCGGGGTGAGACTTACTAATTTTTTTTCTTTTAGCCCCGTCGACGCGCACGTTTCTACCTATCCCGTTCCCGAGTGCGGTCACAGATTATAAATTTTATGAATGATCGTATAGAGCTTACTTTTTAAATTATTAAATAAGGATAATAGTCTCTCATAACAACATACAACTATTGACTTTTGTCAATTTTAATTATAAATGTCTTAAATTTTTAAAAGTCAATTATGAGCATGAATTAAAAATTCAAGAATATTCAAAAGCGTCAGAAATCAGAATAATAAAAGAACAACGTGACTTATTTCTTATCAAAATATTACAATCTTTAAGAGCTTCAATTATTAATTGAATAACATTTCAACTAAAATGCAAAATGGGAGTATGGGCGCACGTTTACCAGAAGTTTCAAGTCTCTTTCCAACTACGGCGCTTAATTAATAAACTTGCGATCTTATCGAGCGTAACAAGACACACATCCTCCCTTCATGCCTGCTACTTCGTGTTTCTTCTTCTCTTTCCCGTTACCTCGGCGTCCGCGACATTTTTCTCTTTTCTTCCCGAAGGGAAGGCGCGATTTTTGAATCGGGCAAACGCAAGTGCTCGCCAAGCGTGAAAAATGATGCAATTTTCGCGCGGCACGCCTCCTATAGCGCGCCTGAATCTCGCGTATAAAGGTGCCTATTAGGTATATCCACTTGGTCCCAAGGTGTACGAGGCATCACGTTGATCGTGCGCGGAATCTACTGGGTGCTCCCGCAATTCGAAATGCCGCTAAATTTGTTCCGCCGCGCTTGAAATAAAACGAAAAACGAAGGAACTCGCTCGATATTGCTTTTTATCGAGATTTGTTCACGTCATATCGCGAACGTTTCGCTCCTAATGATCCATTTATATCGGCGTGTTACAGAAAAATCTACAAGGGCAAGTGCTTTTTAGCAAGGTACTTTTTTTTACCAACAATAACGTTGGTAAAGTGAAAAATATGAATAAAACGATCAACCCTGAACCTTTTTAGACTCTTTCGCCGACGCGACATATATGTATAAAGAACCATGTGTTCTAAAATACCCCGAATTTATCAAAGAATTAATGAATCGTGCTATCTGCATATTCTGCAATGATTACGTAACACTGTAATATGTAATAATAATTTCATTTGTTTCAGCATTAAGGAAAGTAATTTATATTTTCAGTCTTGTTCGTAGCAGTGTAAAGAGATTTAATATACATACGAAGAAAATATAATAAATCACATACTACACATATATATATATATATATAAATACAATATGCAGGTATGTATACACGCACCCACCGCAGGATCCTCTGCCATATACTAACAGTGGGACTTTATGAAAGAGACAGATGGAGGTGAGGGCGCGTTCGAACATCTGCCGGTGATGTACCCCTTGATATCGATCAATTACATCGTCGCGCATACTGCTCGGTCGAACGATAAGACAATGTCTTCACACGTGGCCTTTACACATCGACCTCATACTTTGTATATAATAGCATTGTATATAATACGTTATATTCGCATGGCTGAGGAAAAAGGAATTGTTCTTAATGTTCGCAATGATTTTGATAAAAATAATATCGCTCGAAAAATGTACAAGTATATTCAAAACTTTTAAAAAATAATATTGCGAGATATGATAAAAATTATAGGGATGATAAAAATTGCATTCGGATAACGAAAACGATTAAATTCTATCTAAAAATTGATAACGTGTTTTGTTTCTCTTATGTTAATTATCGAATAAAGAGCAAATATACGTGAGATAAAGAACTCAAATCGAGTTTCTTCCGATAAAAAGATTCCGGTTTTTCTTCGACGCTAAAGATAGACGATCTACGAGGTAAAGAATCGAGAAATCACATGGATCGCGAGAGGCTCCACCTAAGAGAGAATCGTACTCGTCGAGTAGGCTCCTCACCTCTTCTGCTATTGGTCGATACATGGCCCGCCATTGTTTCATTCACGCCTGTTGCACGTTTCTCATTTATATCTCGTTCGGTCTCTTCTAGCTTTTATAATACATTTCTACCACAAGTATTTAAATCCAAAAATACACTGATGTTCAATTAACGAGGGGACTGAAGTACGATATCTCGCAGTGCAATCGCATCAATGTGAAACTAAAGTATTTTCTCTGTCTATATTCGTCTTTTGCAATTAAACTACGTTCACGATTGCTTATATACTGTAACTAATAACATTATTTTATATCTAAATACACTTTGTTTTTATAACATAATCAAAGTAATATTACAAGAGATATATTATAGAATATTCACATGTGTATATTTTCTCACACACACACACACAATAATATAAAATTGATACACTTAAGAGAGAAAATAATTTTTGAACAGATATAATACAAAACTATTCAAAATAATAAAATGTATCTGAGAAGATAATAACTAACTATACTGAATATAAATAAGTAAAACAATATATTATTGCGAAAAATTGTTATTACTATTTAGATTTTTATTTTTAATTACAAATTTACTATGAAAAAATATTTCTCTATCTCTCAAAAATTGCGTAAAAAAAGTCGTTGAAACATGTAATTAGAAAACCGATGATATAAATATGAAATACTTTACAACTTGCATAATGTTAAGTATATATTAAGAGATTTAAAAAAAAGTGCAAACGATTTTCAAAGATGGAAAAACGTGGTTCAATAACACATTTATAAGAAAGAAATTCTGACAGAGAATTAAAAAAGAAAATCCTTAATCTTGAAAAAGCTAAATCGATAAGAATAAAAGGTTGCCCTTTCTACCTGTTTTAAGGCGGTTGCTTTCTAAAAACGTATAGGGAGTCAAACGAAACTATTCAGGCAAATCCCTTGTGCATTAATGCATAAAAGACGATTTAGTAACTGATGTGTGAAACAACCATATTCTGCAAAAATACCAAGGGTTAGACAGCCAAGCATCACACATTGTAATGATTGTTAAAATTGTTTTTTCACAAATGTATAAATAAAATATAAAGAACGAATCCTTAAGGATTTCCTGTGTATACACGTATAAAAAACTATGATATATAGAAAAATTTAAACAATACAGAGAAATAAATCTTTCAAATTTATTATACTATTTCACTCTCTTGCGCTTCTCTATATACCAGCCTTAAAACTTTAACACACAAAGAAATAAATTTATTTTTCTTAAAATTTCATATTTTTACAATTTGAATATAACAACCTAACAACATAATTTTATCATGATGTCATCTTCAAAGAAATTATTCTTTTTCGCGTAAAACATGAAAGTATTTTTCCATAATCCCCTAAGAGATCTATTTATATATTATATTGATATATTAAAAATTCACATCTTTTCACTGATCCGTTATCTTTGTAAATTCAGAGCAGAGTTTTTCCATTCGTCATTTATTATAAAATAAAACCGAACAACTGCAGAATGCCTAGAAATAACGATATTGAAATTGTTATTTCTACTGAAATAAAGATATTGAAATTGTATTTCTATTGTTTATAATTATTGACTCTCATTATTAAAGATATTGAATTTAAACATTTAAATATATTTTCGCATTATCATCATTAGTCTTGGTAATTTTAGAGTTAAAATCATTCTATCGTGTCAAAAGAAATCAGCAGACAATGAGTTGGCGACAAAGTCGCCGTCATGGATGAACACTCGGAACTCTGTTAATCTGCAAGAAATAACAATTTCTCAATGCCAGAAAAGAATTAAGAAGACCAGCTTTACATCTATGTAAAGCCGGTAACCTAAAAAGATCACAAGAAAGATCCTAATACGAAAAAATTTACGCATGAGCGAGTCAGCATAAAGTTTAAGATGGAAAAAATGTAACGAATTCTCTAATCCTTAAAAGGTTTTTAAACTCATGATAAATGATGATTACTTAAGCAATTTTCTGAAAATCTGTGACAAAACGATTAATTCTAATTTAAAAAAAAAAACACTTTAACAAAACATGTCAACCCTTCAAAAAATAGAACATGTCAATAGAAAATGTCAATAGAACATGAAATATTTAAATAAGCGAACAGATGCGAATACTTTTTCACATTTTTTTGCACAAGAATTTTATTTCGCGTGAGTGCAAACGTGAAAAACTTTTATCTCGTACTCTATTAAATCAGATAATACGTTCCTTTCTAACATCGAACATATATGATCATTATATAATATTTATAATAACAAAATAAAAATTATGACATAAGCGAAATGATATTTAAATTATTATTATAGTCGATTTATTATAGAATTTATGTATTCGTAACACTCGATAGAAGTGAGAACTAAGTATCATGTGTCACACGATGTATAATTACACAATGAAGTAATATTACAGAAAAATGTGCGCGCGCGCGCATAATTAAAATACACGTTTCAAAATAATACAAGCCTTATAATTTCAACAATAATCATACGAACAAATGCCTTCGTTTGGCGTTCGATAAATGTATTATTTCCCGAAGTAAGAAGAAACAAGGCTAACAGGTTTTTGCATTATGTCTGAAACAGCGGTAGTAGACAGATGCCCTTTCGCGGTCCTTAGCGTTTATATTATAATAATTTAACTAAAATTATAATAGTCAATATATACTTATAAATGAGATCTATAATTCTCACACAGTGTCGATAAATTCTTCAAAATTATTTAGTTTAAAGAACTCTAAATGGATATGTAATTAAATTATTTCAACACAAATCAATATCCAGCACGACGAAGAGAGAATTAAATTTCCCCTTAATTTAAATTCCTTTATACAAACGATTTGGGTGTAAAATCACGACTTTAAAATAAAAGAAAAATAAGCTACTCGCTTACAATTTTGTCCGAGAGCAAGCTCACCTGTCATCGGACAAACAATGGAAGACAACCGAAACGAGAGATTGAGGAGATGCTACGAGACGTGGTCGAGGAGAAAAAGAGACGGCGCGTAAATAAGTGTAAAAAGGGGCAAGAAGAGAGAGGAAAACGGGATGATCGGGGGTCCACGAGAGAGAGATGGGCTTCCCTCCCCAACCTAGTGGCATCCTCTACCTCCGTCGCGAGACTATAATTTGGTCCTTGGAGTTGCCACGCCCACGCATATACATCACCCTACTATCGAGATCTCGTGAGTCAGATAAGGCTTGTCACTTTGTCGGCGTACGTATATATACGTGCACGCACACACGAGTGCGGAACGCGCGGAATAGTGGAGATGAGAATCCGGATAACAACTTTGACCGGGAAAGTAGGAGAACCTGCGGACGAGGCTGCAGCCGCAGTTGATCCGAGTCAACTACACCATGTCGGGTTGAAATCGAATTCCATATTGGTGCTGGTCGCGCGCGCGCGCGCACGCATACACACGCACACCCGCACGTACAATGTCCTTCCTCTGTATTGTACGCGTAATTAAAGGCGACTCTTCGTCGCGCGAGGGATAAGATGGGATAGGGATAAATGTAGACCAGAAGTTATAAGATACAGTTATGAATATTTATGAAACAATACAGAGAGCCGCGATCACAATACAAAACACCATAGTATTCTGTATAGGTCTTCTAGAATTTATATTTAATTTAATATTTAATTTGTAATATATACATTTTTTCATGGGAAATTACAAAGATTTTGGTCGAAAGAAAAATCTTACGGTTGAACGATCGAACTAGAAGATTTGTTAGCTACGTCTGTATTATCGCCAAAAAAAAAGTGACTGGAGACAACACGAACGTGCGTAATCGGACTCTTGATTATGATCATTTCAAATCTTCTTTTGGGAATTTCGTGCATCAGTGTCGTGACAAGGAATCTCGACGCTTTTGACACGCGTTACATCCGTATAGCGGAATATCAACCTGTCAGGGATGTTACAGGGTGTGAAACCCTGAGTGAGTAGGTATATACGCGTATACCCGCTCGGATATACAACGCGTATATACAACGCATAATATACCAGGTGACCCTCCTCAAACCGAACCACGCCTAGTTAGCCACCATTGTGCACTCTGAGAGTTTATGAACTGGAAACGAATAATCGCGCTCTTGACAACTTGATCGTTATGCGACTCTGGTAAATCCTACCTTCTTCGAGGAAAGTTTATCTCTTTCGGAGGCTGTGCTTGTAATATATTCCACCTAAGCTCTCTTACATGAATGTAAATATACTGTAATTGATTACTCATTTGGGTGTTTTATGTAAACATATATATACGTATAAATTATACATTATTCGTTTTCAAACTATTCTTTTTACCGAGTAAACTCTTCGAATAAAATTTACACATAAAAATTGAAAAGGTAAACCTTCAGCAGACTATCTATTTCTTGACAATAAAACGATTTTGTTTTTTATTGAATATTCTGCAGCATAAATTGATGTAAAAATAAAACAATGTAAAAAGAGCGAAATTGGCATTCACATTCATAATATTGAGAGGCGACCATTATTTCGCTGACTGGTTACTCGATCTTATTTATGACGTTTCGCGATTTAATAATGCCATTGAATCTACTGAATTATACACGATGTAATCCTACGTGTCAGGCGCCACGATCAAATGAGAAAAGTTGTGCTGACCCACCGTAATTTTAATCCGTCGTCGAGTCACGTGCTGTCAAAGTCCCCCCAACGCCCCACCCCATCAGCGGTTTGCGCGTGGAAGATCAACGTATTATCTTGCGCCAACAACGCGCGACCGCTTTTTACCATCGCGCGTTATTCACCGCGCTCTGCAAACGTGAATTTCTCGTATATACGAGTGGCAAAAAGAGAAAGAGGAAGAAAGAGAAAGTGTCCTAAGTAAATAAAATCGCGCAAATCCTGTATCCCTCGTGCAAACGCATTGGGGGCTAAACTGCTCCTTTGCGTCGTCATATTTAATTTCAAAAGTTATCCCGGCACACGTGCGCCGTTGATCTCACTCACGTCAAGTCGTACATTAATATTGCAAGTTCGATCCCTGAAAGAAAAAATGAAAAGGAGAGAAAATTCGAATTTAACATCAATATTCAACATTAGATATTTTTTGAAATTATCATCGCGTTGGAGAGCAGCGGAATAATAAATGAGATGTGATATGAATATAATCCGGTGTGATCATTTTATAATTACGAAACGACATTATGGAAAAGTACTTATGTGAGTAGTTTGATAAGCGAGTGACTTTTTAAAAGAAGAGATTATGGACATCTATTCTTATTTTAAAATCATCTTAAGTAATGTCTTGAGATTGGCATCTCAAGACATTACTTAAGATGGCTCTCTGATTGATTCATGATATCTTAAGACTATACTTAAGAAGGTCCTAAATATAAAATCCGACTATGACCCTACCTAAAAAAATATATCAAATTTTAGTTTTAAAAAAGTAAAAAAAGATCATCCACATCAAACTGTCTACATACACTTGTTCTTTCATTGGAATTGGAAATTTTTAAATTTGCTAAAGTGCCTTCAAGCATGGTATTATTGATGTTGCTATCGCAAAGGAAAAAAATAAGCAGCAAGTGTAAAGTTATCAATGCACGTGGTATTTATAAATTAAGCAAGTTCTCGATGAATGTGGAAACTTCTATCACGACTTTATTTAAAAATTTCACTTACGTAATCTTCTAATATTACGGGAATTCTCTTATTTTCTAAGATTCTCTACGGTATTTGTGTATGAATTTTTCTACGTATATCATTTAGAAAATATTTAAAAATCCAGTATCTCTTCTATAGTACAATACACATAATATTATAAGTCAGTATATAAATATAAGTAATAAATATTATAATATATATATATATATATCTTAAACGTTAGTAATATTTTAAGATTCAGTACCTTTAGAGTTCAGTATACATATATTATATCCACAATATGATTATAAATTAGTATAAGTACGTGCTGTCGCGGCAATTTTTATTTCAAGATTGGTGACTTATGGAGGAATCTATAATCTCAAGATATACAAGTAAAGCGGTATCGAAGATGTAGCTTACGAGAGAAAAATCAGCGTGTGGGAAAACATATTTTGCGTTCTGTATCGCGCGTAATTCAACCGTGAGTAAACTGACGGCCTTTCCTAAAATCGTTCATTCAGCGAAGAATCGTCGGACGTCGTTAAGTTCCCTTGACCTATGTTTGCGCGCGATCCCCCCCCTGGCGAGAGGAAAAATAAAACGAGAAAACGGGGCGATAAATAACAACGCTAAGTATCTAGGTGCGTCCGTGTAGTTACCTTCGCGCAATTATTATTCGCCCGCTGCGGCGAGACGAGAACGATCGCGAGCATTGTAAAACGCGTGCAAAGACGATCTCGTGCCCTTTTTGTTAGCCCATCCTTGTTGCTCGGCCATCCTTGTCGCTCGAAGAATGCAACACGGTATTTTTCGTACGAAAAGCCGGTCGAAGGATGAAGTTTTCGTATTCTGAGGTACACAAATACAATCGTGTCGATGGTGAAACCATGCGGATATGCCTGAAAAGTTCCCGTCCATTAAACACGAATCTAAAAATATTTCCCGAGCAAAGAGGTAACAAACTCGACATGAGGACCACGTTCCAAATCGTATGTAATTTTCAGAAAATCATAATCCGAGATAGGCACAAATATTCAGGTTAGGTTAGGTACATCTGACGCCAGCTTAAGCGCTTTGTCGCGCCGCATTGTAAGGAGCTTTCAATGGATAATGAATCGTCGAAATGCATCAAAGACTTTTCGTCGAACTGGCAGATCGAGCGATAATTTTTAACAGTCTTGCGACAAATCTGTACAAAGTGACGCCATTCGTGAAACGTCAAATAACTACGACTCCGTCCGTCACGTAATACGTCTCTGACGATTGCAAAGTGAAATCCGACGAAGGGGCACAATTGAACGATGAAGCCACTCGACCCACTTTCTTAAATAAGATCATTCGTTCTCCTTGATGCTCGCAATATTTTAAATTGGACAGTGCTCCAACGAACGCATCGTACATTTCGATGTAATATCGGATGCCGCTGCTTTTTGCTGCAAAATAATCGACTGAGACCATAAGGTGATTTTATGGTTAGCACATTTTTTTCAGAGATTTGACAGCCGGCTATTATTTATCGCAATTTCTTAACTGTCATCGTTAAATATTTTGCCAATTTCTGCTGAGAAGAGAACTCGCTATGCAAGTCTCTCAAATCTACATTCTGACTGTTTATAAAAAAATTTATTATATTCACACAAAATTTAATTATTAATTTTCTCCAGTAAAAAAATTAACTCAAAATTCATTAGAGTATCTGCGATTAAAATTCCAATTATATAGCAATAAATGAAGCGATTAACAATATATTCAATATATAATGCAGAAATTTCTCGAATGTTGCATTCGATCGAAATAATGTTCGTTGTAATGACAAATCGATGCATCGAAAACACATATTGCATAATCAATTATCGACACGTCCGAGAAGGACTAAAGTCTTTTAAATAATTCATCCGAGACTTCGAGAATGAATCGAAGGCCGCTTGGGATCAGATGCAAATCAGATTCATTAGCGTTAAGCCGGACCGGGGGCGGCGACGGATGGTAGAGTCGCCTGTACAACCCCTCAACGTAAACACTGCCAACGGCACTGCGTCAACCTCCGCTCTGTGAAGGGTTGTTATTGCGCGGTTATACCAACCCCTACTGGCATTCATCTCTTTCGCGAAGTACATTTGCACTTTGTGCAAATGCTTCTTGCATTTTGGTTCACTCATGCGGAAATGCTTGAAAATTGTTCTCATTTTACAGAAATTAAGTTAGAATTCATTATTGCAATGTAAAAAATTAATTATTTCAAATTTAAAAGGCTCAAAATAAAAAAAAAATATTATGTCATTTCAGAAATATGTTAAAATTATATTATGACTTATATTATTTGAAATAAATATAAATTTTATTATTTATATATACAGAGAGAGTAAATTATAACTCTAATACGATGAAAGAATGCAACAGAATGTAGAATCGATTGTTGTATTACATGTATTAAATAACATTTCACATTTGCTCCATTCAATACGTAGTTTCTCAGAGAGAAGAGCGTTAATATATGGAAGTTGTTGCATTCAATGACTTCAAACAATGATTCAAATACCTTTACATAAAGTTCACGTAAGAGACAAAGCAAAAAGGAGTAATGAATATCAGTAAATAACATTATGAAAAATAGCACGTTACATACAATGAATAGTTATGTCTGATATAAAATATGCAGAAGCATCAGCGCGAAGCGATTAGTCTCCAGTAAGAGCAAGTTGTTTCGAAATATATCAGTTCTAAATAAACCCTCGCTCTTTAAACAATAAAAACAATACACCTATATATCTACATATCTCAAAAGTGAGTAATATTTTATGGACGTTGTGCGAATTACACCAGTCCCTCTCGCGTTCGACGAAGGTGTTCTCATGTGTTTCAGACCTTTGCGACGAATAAAAGACACTCGAGATTCGTTGAATGGACTAGATAATCGTGGCATAAATCCCCCAAACATGTCAAAAGCGGCACATCGGTACCGTCAAGATGGTCGAAAGCAATGATCGCGCGTAAATACTTCTGGATTGGAATCAAGTTCGGCACTTTTCCCTGGGGCGGGCCACGGGAGCACGGAGATATACCCTCGAGATTACAAGGATTACGCGGAGATTGAATCACTTCCCAGCCACCCCGCACGAATGCCTAAATGTGTCTCCGGCAAGCTGTCCCTTAATCATTGTGTCTTTACCAGAGGTCGTTATCGCGCTTCCGATCCGAAGTTATACGTGCCCCGAATTGCATATCATCAGAAAGCGCTCGTTACCACGCGCCAGACCGGTTATTATTCAAGCATTATCAACTTTTCTCGATTCAATAATATCGTAAGTTTGTCTCGCGTGTCTTTAATCGTTTTATTTTATTGTTAATTTATACGGCAGGCATCGTTCATCTAAAAGGATTAATGATATCAAAATGCACACAAAACGTCCGTGATTGACTATACATTTAGACTTCTTTCTTTTAACATCTGCCGAATTTATAATTTCACTCCGATCATCCCTGCAACATGAAGGATCATTTAAATTCGACGCAACAACATATTAGCAGCATTCTCTTCCACAAAAGGGAAAACGTAGCGATTAAAAATTGCAGTGTATTGCGAAGGTAGAGCAACCGCCGCCACGTATATAAAAAGAGATTCGAGAGAAGGCGAGTGGCCGAAGTTTTTCCCCCTTACTCCTCCTCCATCGACGAACGATCGCGTCAATTATGTGAAACGCGCGTAATGAAAGCGCCGTCGTGAAAACCAGTTGAAAACAAACTCTGAAAGGATCTTGGCAACCCCTAATCAAGTCCCGTTTAATAAAACCGGGTCCGTGGATCCCCGAGTCTTGCACCCCCAGTGTCGTGGAACGGGAGGGGGGGGGGAGGGCGGAGAGAAGAGACGAGGGGGGAGAGGTGGCGGGCTCGGCTAATCTGACTTTGATTAAACTTTTAGCGACACCGAAAAGGGTGCCGAGCCGATAGAAACGCGTGCGCCGGGGCGGCCGGCGTGTAAGTCGATTTTTATTACGTTCCGTCGCATACATTACGCGCGACGCACCGTTAATGGGTTTATCGACGCCGCGGGATTACGAGAATAAAGTTTTCCGATGCGCCGAAAACCGCATCCCTCGACCGTCCCGTTCATCACGGTCTTACGTCGCGCTTGTTTGAATTAAGATTAGCGAATCTGTCTCTTCGCGTTGTATCGTTTAATATGCAATAATGATGTACGCATCGAGGCGTTGTTCGTTTCTTCATAATTATCGTTTGCAAAAGAAAATATTGCCAGTCGTGACGACGTTCAAATTTTAATAACGCGAAGGCTGCAGTAGAGATTTGTAGAACGCATAAGTTTTGAAATCCAATAATACAATCACATTATTGTGATTAATGAATTTTTTAAGACTTACTACATGAGAAGAATATTCGACTATGATTGATCAATTTTTTTAAGGCTCAAGATTTAAAGATTGTCAATACAAAATTAATCATTAACTAGAAAAAAAAAAAATTTGAATAGAAAAAATATAAACGCGACCTATGCTGGCTCGTTAAATATATTCTTCCTATGTTTCCATTTATTATTTTTATTTAAAACTCTTAAATAGTCGCCGTGGCCATATCGAATCGTGACGTAAGCAAGAATAACTGATAATACGCTAAAGTTCTTTTTAACGTATGCTATTTGTAAATAAAAAGAATATGAATAAAATAAAATAATCAAGTAACTATAAAAAAAGTTCTCTAGTCTTTATTTGTATTAAGAAATGGACGAACGATATTCTTACCTGCTCTGTCAGGAATGAGTTCCACAAAACTTGACTGTCAACTTGGAGTACCATTTATCCTTGTTCAACATTCGCTGAACAAGGTTAAAATGATTTGGCAGATGGATCAACGCACTCCAGTTCCTGTATTGAATTGTATAACACACGTTACGATAGTAACGTTATATTAATATCGTTGCACAGATTTTGTAAAATGATAAAAAAAAGTTGTCCAACGAAATATAACAATATCGTTACTGTCATAACGAGTTACAAAAGACAAGAAAAGGCAGGATATCTTTCGTCCATTTTTACAAAAGTGTTTTAAAGCAATTTTATTATTTTGTTTTATCCAAATTTTCGTATCTAACATCACGATCCTGCAAAATGGTCGCGACTCTCTACTTAGGACATTAAATAAAAAAAAATTAGAAGAATTTTTTGGTTAGATTAATATATTTTATATTTCCCCCATCTCTCTCTATATTCTACATTTATGAGATTAAAAATTCAATGTATTTGTACTCCCAGTGACATCATTCATTATAAATATAATCGTAACATATTGTTATATATATATATATATATATATATATATATATATATATATATAACTCGTGGTTAGTAACTTCCTCTTTACGCAATTAATTAAAAACAGCATTCTAATTTTACGAGAGTAAACATTACTAGGCCATAGCCATTGTGCCATTTTCTAAACACGTGTGTAAAGAATCACTCACCAAAAGTAGATACGCGTTGTCTAACACGAAGTTCTGTGAGAACAATGACTCGAATCGGTTATAATTGTCAACGTTATCACGATTTTCGAAGAAATTGCGCATTTCAAAACACTATTAAACGCTGATTCAAACGTAAATTATCGCATAGGGAGCAATGGGGAGCAAATCAATCAAGCAAAAAACCGGTAACGCTTTCTGCAGTTAAACGACGAAATTGAAACTGACTGAAATCAGTCGATAACGCGATGCGCAACATTACCGACGGTGACATTGAAACAGCAACGGATAAATACTACCGTTGGTAAAGTCGGAGCAATTCGAACTCGAATCAAGAAGGACTTACTTCGCGAGATTGAAACAAGCGGATTCGCTATTTCAGCGAAGCAATGATATTCGAGCCACTTGATTTATCGCATTAAAGTATTTATATACTGATCATAATTATAAATTACTCACCTCGCGTTTCTCCCGGCACCTCCTCCTCCTCCTCTCGCTGCTCCTTCATTTACTTCTCCTGTTGTTTCATTGTTACTTTTCCATATGGCACTCACACTATAATCACACACACTCGACAAAACGTTTAATTAGATTGCCACGAACACAACGATCGAACGCGACGTTCAATTTTAGTTTCTATCGTGACGAAAAAACGGCGACGCGAAGGGCGATCGCGTCGGGATCGACCTTCTCATGAACGTTACGAATTATTACATACAAATTTATTAGAACAGGAGTTTAAGCAAACACTGTTTACGTTATACATGGTTGGCAAACGTATTAAGTCGTATTAAAACACGCGAAATCACGATAATACTTACGAATGGAACGGGTCGCGACGCGTCCGACACGGAGTTAATCCGTTCCATGTCTATACGGCGAGCGAAAGATTCAAAAGCAGCGTTGCCAACTTTGATCCTCGATACGGAGCGGTTGATAAAATTGAGAAAATAATTATTCAAAAAAGCGCACACGAAATTTTATAGTATTGCATCACTACATGTGCAAAACACATCAAAAATATGTAAAATGTGAACAAATATATATAATACAATAAAATAAACGATAATTGTACAACGAAAAACAAATCTCTTTTACGTTACGTTATTTCAATTTTTGCCTCGTAGACATTCACGCTTCTGTTACCCTTTACTTTTGGCTTAGTTCTGACTTTAACTTTCGCCAGAACAAAAGAAATCATAATAGTTACTGAAAAATATTATTGGATTATTGAAAAACTTAACAGAATGAATCAGTTTTCAACTTTTTCTAATAATTCTTTGCAGGCGGGTTTTAATATACATTATAAATTTTAATATAAATACAAATTATAAATATTTATATATATATATATTATAACAAATATAAATATAATATAAATAAGTTTTATCTTTTAAATTTATTTATTTCATTGTTTTATATTTATTATTGTTACATATTGCATTTTACATTTTATAGAAAGTTCTTTGTATTTTAAATGCTAAGATTGACGATTAATGTTATTATTTAAATTACGAAACACATAAAGCTTTCAACATTTCAATTTTAAATACAAAATACTTTCATGTACACCACTGAAATATAAAATATAAAATCTATATTTATTGTTAAATCTATATTTAACATTTTGTGTCAATATGTATCAAAATAAAGTGTAAAATATCTCGAAAACTATTGGTTTTTCGGTATCTCAACCTTAATACTTTTATATGCAAAATAATTAGAGGAATCAGGTTACCTAAAAAAAATTACATAATTCCATTTAAAAAAGTGGAGGTGACCTTCATATCTTTTTAGCGCCTCCACCTAGAAAAGAAACAAGGTGACCAATACATGTTTCCCTCTGAACCAAACAATTTCTTCCTTAGACATTTTCACGTATCATTAACGGTAACAGAGATATTGCCTTGTAACAGAGTTACTGGGACACCCTGTATATACTGAATAATGGAACTTTGAATTTGATGCGTTGCTTGTATGGATATGCCGGTATGACTGGTAATTAAAAGTACTACGGAATATTTGTAGCAATTAGCGGATGTATATATGTACGTGCGTTAATTATGCATTTTTGGCGTGCTGTTTGCAGTTTGACGATAATTAATGCAACTTTATACGCGTATAATAAAATCTTTCTTTTGAATTTCATACAAACAATAATAACAACTGGCAAAGACTTACATATAAATCAAACACAAATAAGCGAAAAGATCAATTCGGTTAAATCAAAGTTCAAACTTTGCTTCTTTTCTTTTATCAATATAAATAGATTTATCAAATCATTTATTGCATTAATTAAACTATTAATAATGTCCTTAGATTTTGTGAAGATTTAACTGAAGATTCCTTTGAGCAATTTATCGTGATCAACGACTTGGTCAATCAGTTTCTCCATTTCTATAAAAAAAGATCGAGATTTTTGTGAAATAATATTTCCATTTTTTATGGAACAATATTGCGCGACAAAAATTTTTCTGTTACATTTTTCAATCTCGTTAGTCTCTTTTATGGGAAACGTAGGTTCACAGTCTCGTAGAATCGGCATCATGTTACCGAAAGCTGTTTTGCCAAGGGTATTGTGAATTATTATACTAGAAATCCGTGGCGTCCAGTAGCCACCGCTCTGTGCGATTGACTCGCGATTTGTAGACCCGAGTTCAATCCCACGTGCGCCCAAACGCGATTTTTCGCGTTTAATGAGCCAAAAAATGGCTCCACCTGGTGATCAAAAGATCTATTGATCATCATCAATGCCGTTCGGATTCGGCGTTAAACTGTAGGTCCTATACATCAGTATAGTATATATCAGTATATATACTATATATCAGTAGTTGTCGGTCAGTATCTCTGCATCACGACGATACTGTATCTTCAGGATTCTGAAATGTCTCATTTCTTTCTAATACGATCGATTGAATGAGATTTATCAGCTCTCTGCTCAAATCCAAATTATCTACATGAAAAATCAACATTCTAATGAAGTAATATTATTACTTGGCGTGATATTTTTTTATAGCAAAAAATCTTTCTTTTACCGTCTGCTATTTCCTTCGAAACATTACGAGGTAATAATGTATGTGATTTTTCAGTCATATGTGAAACATTTTCACTTTGACACAATTGCGCTTTTCCATACAACAAAAATCTTTCTCTCGCCTTCACGAGACATCATTTCACTGTTATTCTTTAAAAGGAGGAATAGACATGGTTGCGAAAAATTAAAGATATAATTCGATTGTAATCCGATATAAATATTTAGAACAGATGCCCATTCATGTATCATTATTATGAAGTCCAATAATTGTTTATCAATGTCCACATATTTGAAATTTTTGTTTAACAAATCATCATAAAATTGATAATCATAAAGATTTACCGTGTCCTTTTTAATTTTCTCGATACGTTTATAGACCACGGTTAAGAACCAATTAAGGGAATTTAATGTACCGATCTATGGATCTTCATTTTTCGAGATGACTGGCGTGTCTATCTTTTCATCTGCATAAGAGATAAAGATTCTTTTGTAAAATAATATTTTGTCAATATTAAATGAAAATTAATCTATGAAATATTAAACATAAATAAATGGAAAACGCCATAAGTTAAAGCAGATCTGCATGTTCTATAAAATTTTTTGTGAATCAACAGTTTCCAGTTAAAGCAAACTCTAATTATATTTATCAATCTTTAAAATACAATCCTAAGTTGAAGTTGGAGTGACGGTAATACACAAACTAAATTGACAAACAATTAAATATTACTGTTTCTAAACGATAAATAATGGACACAATTTACTTAAACTAGAAATTGTCATCACAAAAAAATTGATTTAAAAATATATATGTATCTGAATTCTCTAGTAAGATTAATACGTCAATCAAGTTTACTAAAACAAATTTGATTTGCTTATTACGAAAAGTTCGTTTCTTCGATAAATTTTATAAGTATATTTTAAGATTATTTATCAAAAAATATTCTTTGTTAAAGATAACTGTTACTTATTAAAAGGAAGAAAGTAAATTAAATAATCACTTAGTAATAGAAAGAATGATATTGTTCTGCGTGTACGACAAAAAATTTCTTACCTTTCGGAACATTGTCTTCCTCTTTTGGAGGCAATGAAGACTGAAAGATCTCACTAGACGTTTCTATGTCACTGTTATCACTTGTGATTGGTTCTATAATTGGTTTTTTGGTTGATCTGATTGTGACTGGTTCTACATGCAGAATTTTAAATCCATTTAAAAAGGCGAGTTCTTTCAGAAGCTCTATCATTTCGATTCTGTTAAAATCTGTGTAATAAATTGAAATTCTTGTAAAATAATACTTTTTTATTTTGGCACGATATTACTTCTGTGGAGAAAAAAAAGTTTTTTTTTCTTACCTATCGGTACATTGTTATTTCCATTCATAAACAATAGAAGATCTGTATATCTTTCTCTTGATTAGGCTTAAAGAAGAATTTGTTGGAATTTGGGGGGGGTGGGGGGCAATTCATACATTACTATGGATAAATATTACAAAGAATATTACTACGTCGACTCGCCATCAGAGGTCTATAGATATTCGCAAATTCTCGCAAGTGCTGAAATGCGCATATATCTCTTTATATAGAATCTCGATTTAATAACTTACACCGGCGTATAAGGTAGGCTTCCATTACAATACCTTACTGATGAGTCCAGTAGTGGAAGCCGGGACGAAACGCCAAAATTAGGTGATATTCTCTTTGCAATATATAAGAATAAATTTAAAAAATTTAACGAATTTATTGGCTCATGGCCCTTCTCTCTTTATATTAGTTGTTAAAATACATATTGAGTCACGTCACAATCTATATATTAATATTATTATTAAAACAAATAATATAGAGAAAGAGGGCAATGAGCCAATAACTTACGTTAAAAATCCCATTAAATTAATTTTTAATATATTGCGAAGAGTATTACATAATTATGGCGTTCACTACTGGACTCATCAGTAAGGCATTGTAGTGGAAGCCTACCTTATACGCCGGCAAGGGTTATTCAATTAAGATTCTATATAAAGAGATATACGCGTATTAAGACACTTGCGAGAATTTGCGAACATCGATAGACCTCTGATGGCGGGTCGACGACGTAGTAATATTCTTCGCAATATTTGTCACTACTAATATATGTATTACCCCAACCCTTCCCAACTTGCGCGCCGAACAATCGTCGGTCTTGAAACGCAACTTAATCCGAAAGATTATTATTAGCGCTCGCCGTAGTTTGTCTGAATACCTTTAATTCTGTGCATGACTTGGTCTCTGTCGATTCATCTTCACGTATAATGTGGCTTTGTACAACGATACAGTATAAGACCAGTAATTGCACGCTCTAAAAAAATATAATAAATTTTTTTAAGACTGCTTCCCAAGTGGGAACAGAATACCATAAACCAGTATTGACTCCTGGCAATGTACCGATTGTGTACTGAAAAACGGTAAAATCATTATTGCATTCGTTTGTCTACTGTTTGTCCACGTTTGTCCACCCATTATTTTCGTTTGTCCACCCTATTATTATTATATTTTTCATAATAATTAAAATCTCTTGGGGGTACTACAATTTTTTTTTGTGTATAACATTTTTTTGGAGGGTGGACGAATGAAAATAACGTCTGGACAAACGTGGACAAACAGTGGACAAACGAATGCAATAATGATTTTATCAAAATTCGTATTTAGGGGTACCGACTTCTCAGAGCAGCTCTGAGAAGTCAGCATCCCTAAATGTGAATTTTGGTAAAATCATTATTGCATTCGTTTGTCCACTGTTTGTCCACGTTTGTCCACCCATTATTTTCGTTTGTCCATCCTATTATTATTATTATATTTTTCATAATAATGAAAAATAATCACTTGGGGTACTACAATTTTTTTTTGTGTATAACTTTTTTTTGGAGGGTGGACAAGTGAAAATAACGGGTGGACAAACGTGGACAAACAGTAGACAAACGAATGCAATAATGATTTTATCAAAATTCGCATTTAGGTGTGTCGACTTCTTAGAGCTGCTTTGAGAAGTCAGTATCCCTAAATGTGAATTTTGGTAAAATCATTATTGCATTCGTTTGTCCACTGTTTGTCCACGTTTGTCCACCCATTATTTTCGTTTGTCCACCCTATTATTATTATATTTTTCATAATAATGAAAAATAATCACTTGGGGGTACTACAATTTTTTTTTGTGTATAACTTTTTTTGGAGGATGGACAAATGAAAATAACGGATGGACAAACGTGGACAAACAATGGACAATCGAATGCAATAATGATTTTATCAAAATTCACATTTAGGGTTGCTGACTTCTCATTGTTAGTACTGCTGCAGCATTATGATTCGGTAACCATTTTTGGTATAATATTGTTACTGCATTAGGTACAATATGTGTACTGATTTTCGGTATTATGGTGGTACTGTAATCCCGTATTGTAATACCGTACTATAATGGTACCGACGTTTAGAAACATTACGACACCGTAATCCCGTACCATAAGAGTACTGTATTTCGAGTCTTGGCCCGTTGCTATCATCCCAGTATTATATCAGTACAATACCAATACTGGCATCCGATATCACGCCGGTACCGAATACTAAAAGTTTGTACTGAGCCAATATCTCGCCGGTATTCAATTTCTACTTGGGTTTTATTACTGATTTAATACATTTTAGACATTTCATTTTTGCAACTTGTATTATTTTCGAATATTTGTGAACTACTTATTATATATTACCCAGAGACGGGTTATAATCGAGTTGATCGTCCGCGTACAAAAGTAACTTTGCTGTAAAAGAAATCTAATATATGTGCTTAGTTTATATATAAAAATAAAAAGGTAGGCTAAAAAGAATACGTGCTAAATATAAATCATATATTATATATATTACCTTTCCTAAGTTTTAATTCTTAGAGCCAGAAAAAAAATGAAGAATAAGCTAAGCCATTATTTACGACAATCTACATTGGACATAAGAGTTTAAAATTAATCTACATCAGAAATGAATAATAGAAAAAAATTAATTTAATGACGAAGTATAAAATATCTCGTAAAAAACTATTGATACCTTTATGTAATTTTACTTTAATATTTTTTATGTATAGACCAATTAGAAAGAAAAATTAAATAAAAAGACATATTATATGTAAAATAAAAAGACATATTATGTGTAAAATAAAGCATACTCTCTCTGTTGTGGAATAATCATAACCTTTATATGACATTGAAAAATTGTTTTATTTTTAAATTCTTTTTACTTACCACGAATTTTGGTTGCAGAGTTGATATTAAAGTTTATCTTATATAACAAAGATATCTATCTCCAATTATTTTATGATTATCGTATGAATAAATCTCCTCTTCAAACTCTGAAAGCCACGCGAAAGGTCGCAGCTCATTTCTAATTTTTTTTGTATTGAAAAGGGCTACGTCTTATGATTTGTCTTGACTTACATAAGCGTGGAGTCAAAATTTTTTATGTGTATTAATAGAAGAAAAGGGATTCTATTGATGCGCAATTGATAGATAGATAGCCGCGTTCATTTCGATTACAATTGCACGATTACGTTACGCGAGTACGCGAACAAATTCGCAAGGAATAGCAAACGGTAGCTACTACTTCCCCGTCTAGAACGTTGCAAGAAAAGAAAATTCGATGATTCCTCGTGCGAACTTATTATTATTTTCTGTCATGGAAAGGAAAAACACAAGTTGAAGTGTGAGGGGTGATTGAGAGAGAAACACGACAGGATCATTGTATCACTTTATTGTCACACGCCATCTCTGGCATCGGGGGATATCTTTTATCAGATATATCATATTGAATACAATCACTAACGCTTTATACTTAAATCGTCTCGTGATCTCCTGCCGTGAACTCCGTGAGTGAAGTGATTAGCTCTTTACAACACGTCCCCGGGAGGGAGATACTACACTATTAATTTAAAGAAACGAAAATGGAACGTTTGCATTGTACGACGTACGGTATTATTTCGTATTTCTGACTTTCGCGCGACGCTTCTTCGAAAACAAGAAAGGAGAAGAAAAACGTTCGGAATTCACGGAGTTCTCAGCTGTGGTTCCGCGAAACGTCGTCTAAACATACCGCTTAAATTCTTTCGATCTTTCGTAATTTACGTGTTTTCTTTTCTGTTTCTGTTTAACGAAAAATTAACGCTTTTTCTAACGCCCGCTCTCTTCCGCTCCCATATACACCTTATGCATTCTCTTCCTTTTTCTCTCTCTCTCGCTCTCACACAAACACACACACGCACCCACGCACGCACGCACGTTCTCTAATTTTTATTTTCACTTTTTTTCTTTTGTTCTAAGATTCCTTTCTTTCGCCCGTTCTGTTATTCTTTATGGAAATAAATTCGGACGTGTTCGTTATCAATAAATTAGAAACGTATGAGTCTCGCCCATTGTGGATGCGTCTCAAGCGACGAGTGCGACTTCGGACAACAATATTCCCTTCTCCTTCCATTTTTCGTTTAATATTGAGTAAAACTGCTCGCGTTCTTACGATCGACTCGTGACTCACTTTAGAAAATATCGAGCAAGATGCTCGAAAATGTTAATACTTTGAAAGTCGTGCGTTTGGAAAAGAAGCACAGAAGGGTCTAATCAGAACATACAGCATTTAACATATGTGCTTCGCAACATCGTCGATTGTGAAAATAATCGATCGACGGTGATACGCGGTCTAATCACTTCCGGTGCATTAAGATATATGTATACGAGTCGCTCGTGAGTTTACGATACAAGATTACAAGATCGCCTGTAAGCCACGCTGGACTTTTTCCTATGAGAATAATGATTGATTCGTTTCGTTGAAACGATTGATAGTTCGATATATCTTGCACGATCTCCTTTCTTTGGTTTCTTCTGTCTCTCTCTCTCTCTCTCTCTCTATCTTATTTTATTTTCCTCGTTTTATACATTTGATACACTTACATACAAAGACACACACATACACACACACACACATACGCACGCACACCCTATCATAGTTGTAAATCTAAATTCGCTCTCTAAATTTGACAAAAGTAGTACTCCTTGGCTTTCAGGCATTTTCATCTGCATGTTCTTTCTTTGTTACCTTCTATAAGATACTTTTCTCGAGAATTATACGCCCCCATTTTGCATTAGCTTTTACTATTCGAATCGATAATAGTTTTCGGGGTTTCACCCCGATCTCTTTCATTGAGTTAATTAATAATATATAGGTACAAAGTCGGATAATAATTTATATTCCGTAGTTTTCGTATTGTAATATTATATATATGTAATTGATTTGTTGCTTGTGTCCGATTCTAGAATTGAGCATGCCTATGTACAAATGGGCATGGCAAGAATAGAAATCGACGTGTGCACTCTTCGCGCTGTTTCTTATGACAGATCGACGATTCTAATCGATACCGTACAAATTGTATTAGCATTATTACTGTAGGACATTCACGATGAGCGAATTTACGTTACTTTCGTTACATACTCTTGTTAAATTTTATGTCGCGCAATTCTTCTCGACACGAAGAACGATTTGCCATTTTATCACTATTCTATTATTTGCAGTGCATAATCATGTAACAATTGTAATTTCATCAATTTTTCAAAATCGCTCGATTGTTTACGCGAGCGCAGTCTTTGCAAGTTTTCGCGATATACAAAAATTCTACGATTTCTCTCAACTCTAAGTATAACTTAAACGGATTTGTCTCGATTGTTTTCATTGTCGAAAACGCAAGAAACAGCTCACGAAGAGACGAGTGTCGAATCAATTTCGCGAAGGATCTTATACAGCCGTCTGTAATCGACGCGTTACAAACAAAAGAGTTTTTAGCTAGTAGTTGATATATTTCATCAGTTAACTATTACAGAATTATACTTGCGTATATATCATCCCACGATCTTGATAAGTTCGTGCACTTGCAAAATATGTACTTAGAAATCAGCTTATAGTAATATCTTTTTTTTCACAGTACTTTACATATACATGTCTTTGTCTTCGGATAGAACTCTACTTTTCTGTCTTTATTTTCTCACGAGTAAAAAAGCTTCTTTCTTTTTGCTATACGCCTCTAATATAAGCATTTTATAGATATGATAAGATACCACCCTTTTTTATACAATTCCACCATTCCCTAAAGCTCAATCGGTCTCCCGATTACGAGAAAGTTACGTTACCTAGGATTTATCATAAACAATCGGATTATCGTGACATCTACATAGTTCATCTGTAAATTAACAGTATTTGTTATCTCGTTCGTCAAATTCTAAGTTAAGAAGTCTTAATAACTCACTTAACGACGGACTGCATGTATTTCGATGACATTTCGATATAATCTCAGCACGCGTATCAAACTCCGCGTTTGCATTATCTCGGTTTTACCTCAAAGATCACGTTGCAAATCGCGTAGATATATTGATATAATGGAAAGCGGGAGCGCGAGTGCGAATGTGTGAGACAATCGTTTCAAATTGCAAAGCAAAATATTATACTTGATCAATCATAGTAAGAATTTGTGATAAAAGAGCGTCGACGTAAATGTCGCTGAATGTAACGACTTTAGTGATAGAAGAAACGTGAGGCGAATTACAGAAATTTTTCTACATTCAAACCTATATCTCTAGCAAATTTTTATAGTAAATCGTAGATTTACAAAAATATACGTAATATAGCCATATACATTGAAGCTTGCATTCCATTTGTCAATTTTATCGATAATATCCAAGGAGTACCTTTCAACTATACAACGATTCGTAATTCAAGGTATGTCACATAAAAAGCTTACTTCATGAGATTATTAAAAAGACTTACAAAGAAAATTCGCGCAGTGATTTTCCTAATTTTCATATTCGCTTAACGTGTCAACTTGCAAAAGTGCATCTAAATTGTGACATAAATATTGACGCAAATCGCAATAATACCTGAAAAATATTGGAAATTTGCTCCTTTTTAAACTTTCCTCGTTTTTTTCAAATCTCATGCATTATAATTAAATTGAAACTTTTGTTTTTTATACGAAGTTTTCACGTTACATCTTAAAAACTTCACAAAAGATAATGCTCTTTCACTTTTTCTCTCTCAATCTCTCTCTCTCTCTCTCTCTTTCTCTCTTTTTCTTTCAATCTCTCTCTCTCTCTCTCTCTCTCTCTCTCTCTCTCTCTCTCTCTCTCTCTCTCTCTCACTCAGAGAGCACAAATGTAATTATTTACTAATTCACAGCAGGCGTGCATGTGCATGCTCGCGCTGAATATATCTTCGCGAGTGTTCGAGATACGCACGAAGAAAGATCGAACACATAGCACGATAATTAAGTTATAAAATTAATGGCAAGCATTTCTTTTACGCTTCTTACAGAGATTTACAAAGCCTCTTAATATTTAGCGGCATTTCACTGTTTTTGTACAAAATCAGTACGAAAGAGAATTTTTGCCGCGACGCGTCTCATTTACGCGAGTCATATGGGCGGTTTTGTGTTTTCAATTTGTTTCAAAAACTGGTTCTTATATACGCGAATGAAATCTCTAACCAAAGCTTTCAAACGAAGCTGATTCGTAATCGATCGGGTATTCTTCATTCTGGCTCCGAGACTGCTAATTCAATGAAAAAATTCAAACTGAATGTGTAGGAATTCATTTATCAGTCTGCTTCTTACTTGAGAAATATAATACATATTGTTGTCTGTTCCATATTTTCTACATAATAATTATCTCATTTCTTTTAGACACGGATTACTAAACGATATTTGAAAAGCCAAGTAACACCTGCTAATACGATAACCGATAAATGTTAATATATTCAGGGAACTAACTATGTAATTAATTATACCATCGTACATTCTAATTATTCCGATGCTAACTTAGAAAATATTAAATTAGATCGAGTTTGTGTAATAAACAAAAAAATTCAAAACTATAACGACGATCATCGTAGAAACTGTAAGTCAACGAGAATATAAAGTAAACATCATTACCCATTCAAACTTGCGCGCACATATCGCAAATTCTCATATTAGTGTTATTATAATATTTACATATATATATTAAATAATTGTTGACGGAGATATTTTTGACTAAAAATTTGACAACGATAAATGTCTTTTAGCCGATCATTTCGGAGATCGACATACTTGAACTGTCCTAAATTATATACAAAGTTTGGAAATGTTCTCATTTGGAATGTCCCAATATTTTAAATCTCTCTCACATGCCGTTTAAACGAAGTTTGTGACCATTTATCGCATATTTCTCACTGTGTTCATGAATTTCTTATTCACTTAATCACATTTAGATTCACTGAAAATGAGTGTCGTTGACCGTTTCACATTTTATTTAGTATCTAGTACACCACATTTGAGTTCACATCTATCCTGAACTTGCCTGATTTAGTTTGTTTTCACTGGAAATAAAACACACAAACGTATTATTAATTACAAATACATAGCATTTACTTTTCAGGAAATATTGAATGATAAAAATTCTCATTGCACATGCATATGAGATTTACGTACTGTCATCGTATAATATGTATAAATTCACAATTATTCTATCATGAGATTTCTTAATTCAACACATTCAATATCTCAAACTGATCGTATCTTAAAAACATTTTGAGAAAATGTACAAGAGGATACATAGGACTCCGAATACGGCACAAACTTACCTTCATTTACTTTCTTTTCATATATAATTTTTATATTGTTAAAAATTCAAGCATATATATTAAAAACTGTCACAATTTGTACTATGTATTTACAAGGAAGTTGAAACGAGTCATGAAAAAGAGAATGAATATTGTGCAAAGGTCGAAATTAATAATGTGATGTATATATGTATATCAAGCAATATCAGGAAATCTATAAAAATCGTTCTTAAAAATGTACATGAACAATTATTAAACTTACAAAGTGCAAATAGTAAATTCGAGGATTAATGAAAATCGAACTATTTTCACGTCGAATCAAATTTCGTAGACAAAGGCGTATTCCTTCTACAAGTTTGGAAAGGTAAAATTGATGCATACAGTACAAGGCAACGAAGTTTCGACCGTATAACGTCTCGTGTCGTTTCTATGTCGCTACTTCGAAGCCGAAATGGAAGTACTTTTATATAGGGCAAGCATTTTCAAAGAAGAGAGAAGAGAAGGTTTCGATACAAAAACGGTGGAAATGAAAAGAAGATATTGGCAACAACAAATGTGTATCAAGATTTCACATGGGTACTTGAGAAAATCGATCGAAAGGTTAATATCCTAAAAATACGAGCAATATTGCTGTATTTGATCGTCAAGGTATTACGAATAGACATTGCAATCACCCTGCGAATGATTGCAATCGTATTGGCGCTTTTTTATTATCGCCTTTTATGTACCCACGTTAAATCGTTGTCCAACTATCTACGAACGATGCCTTCATCTCAGTGCGTACCTAAAACTATCTGGCGCTCCGGGAACATGGCTGCTACGTCTACATCTAGTCTACATACAGACTAGTGGCTCGTCTGATATGCCGTACATGATATGTGATGTACTAGTGGTGTTTCTAGAAAGACATCCTTTCGTACGTTCTTTCACTCTTTTCGAATTCTCGCATCGCCTTTGCATTGCTTATATCTCTCGTTTTCATTCCGATTCCGCAGAATTTTCTATTATCCGTATACAATCGCACTTTTTATACTGTGTATTCCTCAATTATATGTTCGTTAAACTGACTTTACCGTATTCAGAGCCGAACGTCACTCGTTAAATAGCTTTAGGCTTCGACATTAATAGCCTACAGGGAATACGCGTGTAGGGTGTATAAGATTCTTTTCAATTCTGTCAACCATAGAGTGAAGAATATGTAATATTACGACGGTAGAGAAATATTTAAACACTTCTCTCAATTTTTATACGATGGATGTAGTGGTAATCCGAACTCTCCTTCTCTCCCTGTCTATCCCCTAATGTATTTATTTGATACTACATTTAATATCATCAAGTAATGACTTTATATGTGTCACTTAAAAGTTATTAAAGACGTTTATAATAATTCCCATATACTTTCTATTGTTTAATCAATTAAAATAAATGTAATACTAATCTTGTACATCGATACTCGTGCATTTCAATATTTTGTTAATGATAAAAGCGATTGGGTGCACCGCGATAGGAGCTCGAACTCAATCGTGTCTGCGCTACTTTGTCTACTGCAAGAAACTCAAAGATCTCTTCAGTAAGTACGTGTAAAAGGAATATTTCGGTACGTTCTTCGGGCAGTCATTCTTTTAGATTTTAAAAGAATCGAGAGACGTAACCGAAGATCGACGGGACAAAGCAAGAGATGAAGCTCCACTGACCAGGGCTTGGGTGTCAAACAGCTTGTACCATCCGATCACCATCTGATTGAGGTCCAGCTCATCCAGCACGATCTGTGCAATACCCATGAACACTTTTTTCCCCTCTAACCGACCGTAGTCCCCCCATACTGTCACCTGAAGCAGTGATGCAATGATGCGCATAAAATCGCAATTGAATTAGAAAAAAGAAATTAGAAGAACAGCAACGACACACGTACCTGTAATATACAACCTCGGCAGTTTTCTTTGAAAGCCAATAATTGCGAACCATAAAATGGATCCAATGTTTTTCTGGCCGTCGTGGTTTTCGCTTTCTCTATACATTTTTTACCGTTCACCAGGTACAACTTCACGTAAGAAGCTGGAATAGAGTCGAAAAGCTAAGTGCATCTGTATCACTTCGGCAATCGTGAAATGAAATTGGTCAAAGTCTAACTAACCTGGTATTACTCTACTGCCTTGTTTCGCTTTGAGTTCTTTGGCACGTATGACCTCTACTTCAAGGTAACCCTTTGTATGGCTCAACGATAGTTGAATCTCGCCGAGGCAATGGGTAGCGAGTGCTTGTCTTCCGACCACTTGGCCTGGTCCGAGATCTTCAATGAAGTTTCTCAACTGTCCGTCGCCTGCCATTCGCAGACTGGGAGACCAACTGCAGTTTTCAAAATTATATATTTAGCAAGAAAACGCAACTTATTCAGGGTACAAAAAATATGAAGAGTGATGATTTAAAAAAAAAAAAAGCACTTGGAAAAATAATATAAAACTTCGGGTGAAGAGAAGAGTGAAAATTTAGCTGATATGTTTACCATGCGATCAATAAAACACGGAAAAAAAGAAATAGCTGCCATAGCTAAAAACTGCGTATGGTAACCAAACGGCAGATGTAAAATATGGACTGCGAATATTTTATTTGCGATAACTAATTTATATAGTTGAATGAGTTTAGCTACTTGGACCATGTGGTTTAGCTACAGTATATATTATTCAGATAGCAGTCATAGCAACATACATTATAGTAATTAGTTTAGCGTACATATAACTTTGTATGTGGAAGACATAATTTTGCTATCGTTGCAAAAGCATTTGCAACGACAGCAATGTGTATTGCTATATTCACAATATACCCTGTAGCGAAACTAGTATCTAAGGTAGCTACTTCCTAACGAAAAAGACTGAAAGTGAGATTAGGGGTAGCACTCAGTGAACGGTGGAGAAACTTTTAATTACGCTCGTTCGTCCTACACGCGCGTCATTTCGACGTGACGGCGTCGTAGACGTCCGTGTCTCCAAATCAAAATGATTGAAACACAACACACTTATATGAGTATGCAATACCCGCGAAAATACCGTTAACCCGAACGGACACCGGACACGGACTTCTTTCTTATTTAGTTAATGGCACCCGCCTCCAAATAATAATAGGTAGGTAGGTCGATACGGCCAGATCACGTCTCAAATGAAAATCGTATTAAAATGACGGGCGAACGGATCCCGCGAGAATGGCGTTGCTCGACCGGTACCTGGGCGCCTGCATCTACGTCGTCACGTCGCAATAACGCGCGTCATGAGAGCCCGAGTTGTCGAGGGGTGCAAGATGACGAGCAATCGAGACGAGCTCAACCGCGGACACGCACCGTGTAATTCTAACTTATGGCACCACGCCTCCCAATAATGGAAAAGGTCGATACCGCCAGATCACGTCTTATGAAAATCGTAAAAATATATGTAAACGAACTAATTAGGATAATACAATGCACAGTCAAAGTCGGCAACACTTTCAAAAATATACGGTAGAAAGCACCCGACCGAGACGCGTTCGCCGCGGCCGAGTGGTTCGTCAGAACTGACCGGACACGGACTTCTTCTTCTTCTTTACTTAATAGTTCCCGCCTCCAAATAATAGGTAGGTCGATACGGCCAGATCACGTCACAAGTAAGACCGGACACGGACGTCTACGACGCCGTCACACCGAAATAACGCGCGTGCAGGACGAACGAATCGAGCTAGAAAGGAAAGCAACAACGAAACGCGCCCGCTACGAGTGATTCTTCAGTTACTGAAAAGAATCCAAAAACCGTGAACGTGTCCTTACAAGTTGAAACAATTACCTACGTGCATGCGCAGAGCGTTGCTCGCACCAATTGTGGCGCCATTTATGCGTATCTTAACTAATCGATTAGTTCCGGTAACTATTTTTATTTAGCTGCACGATATGATCATGACAGACATGCATGTTTTGCTAATTTAGTTATGTATTAACAACAGCAGCAAACCATATTTCGCAGTAGTTCATAAATTTTTAGTTGTAGCAGCAAATTCAATTTTAACAAACCCAGATTAGCTATGGCAGCGAAAATCCTTTTTTTCCGTGAAGGGAACTCTATTTTATAAGTTTTCCCTTTTCCGTTTTCTTGCTCGCATACTAAACGTACTACAAGATGTATATGTACAGAACAATAATCTCGACTGTTCTAAATGTACAATAATTCACAATAGAAAAAATAAAGCGCGAAAACTGCAAGCCGAAAATTATAGTATTATTCGAAGGAACTCACTGATGCAATGAAGAAAATGCGAAGGAGAAAAATCATAAACGAAAGTAATATTTCCGCAGGAGCGAGGGACAATTCTCGCAAGCCTTCGACGAAAGTTGTAAAAGATAGAGAACACACCTCATTCAGTTTGAGATAAGAAGAACTCACGCTGAAAGTGTAGTGTCAGTGTAAAGTGAGTAAATATAATATATTATACACATGGAAAAAAGAGATTGTATAGATAAGTTTAAAAACATATCAGATTGCTAATGCATGCATTTTAATCTAAATGCGCAGAAAGAGATTTTGGATAATTATTATAAATAACAGTAATCAGTCCATTTTAATATATATAATCGAAGAAAATATACAAAGAGTATATAAATGCAATGTAATCAATTTAAAAGATACAATATAAAAATTATTCTTACAATTTCTATCTTGAATCTTTTTTTAATTACTGATAATTTTCAAACACGACTGAGTACTGTTTTTTCACTTACATCTATCTACACACAACATGCTTTATTAAAGTCTTAAAGAAAATTAATTAAAATGATTTGTATTAACTTACACTTACTTGTCGTTACGCCATTGGAAAGGTTCACGTGACTAGAGATAAGCGGATCTTTTTAAAAACAGTTTTGCTATAAATGTAGATATCCATATCGAGTGTACACACAGCCATTCAAAGTTATTGTTAGTCTAATAACTAATTACACTTAGAAATTAATTTTCTTATTCAATCTTATGAAATAAATGTACATCCTTTTGTGGAGTAATTGTATCTAGTAGCATTGTCAGTCATTTAAGATATATTGCTATATAATTTTAATATTACGATACCAATAAGTGCGACAGTATATATTTGAGTGTTGGGCAAAGTCATATGAATAGAAGTTCACACATCCGATTGCATCCGATCATTTTCTCTGAAGTTTCGACCATATTATCGCTGCCAAGGAGTAAAATAATTTATTAGCAAAATTATTATTCGTAAACGTTTTGTGCCGGACCGACAAAGCGTTTGCTTTCATCCTGTAAGTCACGCAGGCCCGCATACCTACGTTTAGTTTATTTTTAATCGTCGACTTTGTTACACCTCGAACTGGCAGGTACTTTAAAAGATACACACGCTGTACAATACCTATTCTACGATATATCAAACACACTTTATGGAAATGATAAGAAATCCATAAGACAGAGGGGATTAATTTACAAGAAACGTCGATATCTCAATAAATAGTATAGTCGAGTATATATAAAAGACAATGGATTGTGGAGAAGTAGGTGGAAGCCATTGGAAAGACGTGAGGGTCCTGCGAAGACATTCTTAGGTGACATTTAGCATATTCACAAGGGTTTTCTTACCATGTAGGTAGAAAATATGTAACTCCGCGACAATGAGATATCACATTGACATAGATACAAAAGTGCGTGTGTGTATGTGTATATATGTGTATGTGTACGTGTGTACATTATATAGGTATGTGCAACGGTGCTCCGAGGTAATGCAGTACAATCATTTTCCACATTCAAGCAATTAAGCCAAGACGACAACAACACTGATAATGAACAACAATATTTTTATGGGCGTTTTCGAGAAAAAAAAAAAAAAGGAGACAGAAAAAGACAGTAGAATATAAATCCCACAGCTAATTCGTCGAAGACTATGTCTTTAATATATATTTTTTCCTCGCATTATAATATTGGCATAAAATACAAATATTCTACTGATATGAAAAAAGATTACATTTCCTACAATTTAATCCTGATTATATAAATTATTATTTAATTATTATTTAATTATTATGTATCAATTGTTATAACTCACTGCGAAATAAAAACGAGGAGAATAAACGGAGGTAAAAATAAGTTGCTCGTCTTGCAATAAAATATAACAGTATCATACACAAATATTAAATTTCTGACTTTTATTTAATTTTGCAAACAGCGCGTTGTTTATGAATAGTATAATGGACAATATAAATCGAGAAAGAAAGTATGAAGAAAGTCACATGTATAATCTAAATTACAAATTGACAAAAATCGAAAAGATATGAAAAAAAGCGTGTGGCCACAATCATGTAATTGCATAGTTCGAATTCATGAACGTATTACTGACATGTTTTCAATCATATGTCTAAAAATTTAATAATCGATGTGGAGAGTTTATGATTTAGGTGTGGACATATTTTGGCGCATACAAGGAGTAAAATATAGAAAAAGATAAATAAGCAAGATTATTCTTTGTCTATGATCAAGATGACTCTACGATAGCGATAATAATAATTTAATATGACTTAATAATTATCTTGATAATTTATGCATAAATAAAACTTGTTAATAATTTTTCTAGTTAATCATATTTTATCCGAACGACAAAGAATAAGTTTTCACTGGTCAGAGTTAGAGTAAGAGTTAGAGTTAGAGTATGATAAAACAATAAGCATGTACATTGACAAACGATAAGCAATGAGCTGCAAGCTGTGAATACCTCAAATAATGAACTCACTAAACAATATTTGTTTACACGAAAGCAAGTAATTATTAAACTGAGCAAGCGTTACATCCATGCTTGACATTACTGCTCATAATTTCTAAGAACTTCTTAAAATGAAGATCCAACGCAACACGAATTTATATTAAATCATCTGTTGATATTTCTCACCATCTACTCTTTTCATTCTATTTTCTTAAAGTATAGAAACCCAATAAATATGAGAAACCTTGTTTGAGATACATACATTTTGATAAATCTAATATATTCAACACACGGCAGAAATATACTTCAAACATAGAACTTGTTGCTCTTATCCAGAACATTATCGTCATTTTCTCTCGATAATATATATTAATCTATGAACTCACCTTCATATAGTTTAATTACAACTTACAGCTCATTTCGCGTTTAGTCAAGGTGCAAGCGGCTTAAGAAGGACAGAATGTAAGTAAAACCACAGGAAAACAGAAATCAGTAGTAGAACCAGCATCAAATGATAGAAGAAATGAAACCGGAAAGAAAAAAGAAGAGAGAGAGAGAGAGAGAGAGAGAGAGAGAGAGAGAGAGAGAGAGAGATATCAGGAATCTCGCGCTTTTTTCCGCTTGCAGAATTGGTCGTCACAGGTGGAGTCCACTACTTACGAGCTTCCTTCGGAACTAGAGATCGAGTTGAGACTTCCGGCGGTATCGCTGGCTGCAGATCCTTTGTTGTCAAGGCGCTGGTAGGCCGGCATGATCTCCTCGGATCGTTGTATGCTGCATGGCGTGCTGTTACGTTTCCGGCTCGATAAGCCGGCACCGCGTGCCACGGCGCCGGCACTTCCACCAATGCTGATGATCATCCCGCCGCACTCTGCGTTGTAAACCAAACAAGAAATACCGCTAAACTAGTGTCTTTTATTAATATCTGCGTACGCCAGTACTGCAGCAGCTCTCATCGCTCCCTCATCCTCAGGTATCCAAGAGGGCTACCGAATTTCCGGTCATTAATTTAGCACATCTTCGCACGAGCAATGATAGAATCACAGAATAACAATTTCAACATGTAAGATTTTGCAGGCTACTTCTCTCTCTCTCTCTCTCCCTCTCTCTCTCTCTCTCTCGTGCAAACTTCTTCTCTCATACCCTCTGTCCTTTGCTTTCTTGTTTTTACTCTCTCAACTCACTTTCCAGAAATAGTCTAATGATCAGTGGTAAGAAATCCAGAACTGAAATAAGACCTCGTAACTCGAGAAACGCTTTGAATTGAATTTTACATAGGTAGGAAAAGGGAGTGTAAAAATTTATTGAGGTGTTACATTTAGAGTGAAATGTAACGGGATAACATTGCTCGGGCATTTGCATTTGACATCAACACATGGAATATATTTAATCTTAGTGTCTTACGTAAAAAACAAAATTGTAAGTTTTGACGTTCGTCGTATTACAAATAACACGATAACGTTTATATGAGAACATAGCAGACTATTCTCTCTGGAATTACTAAATGCAAATAAAATCGATTTATAGAAACATAAAATATTATTGACGATCTAATAAAAATTTGTTTCAATATAGCAATAGATAGCGCACAAAAGTATATACAGATAAACCTTCAGTCGTCTAATACGTTTCATTATTCTCCTTTTGAATAGATTCACGCCGGCTGTCGAGAGAAAAAATGAATCGTGATCAGAAACAATTTATACACCTTCCTGTATGTGTACGATTTTATTTTATAAGATTTAATTAGGTGTTACTGTAAAAAAGTTAATGTGTATATTTACTCTTGCATATTATTCTATTTTGTATGATTATTTGTTATATTCTCCGGACGCCTTAAGTACAAAGATAATTATATATACAATTATACATTTATATACACACATTTTGTACATTGAATTTAAAGAAATGCAATGAAAATGTATAATTATCAAATTAGTACATAAGGATTGTCCGGTAATAATTTATCTGACAGCACATTCAACGATAAATTTGTAATCAGTGACATCGCATTTATCTGACAGCACATTCAACGATAGATTTGTAATCAGTGACATCGCAGAAATATATATATTGTAACGTAAATATATATATGCTCCGTAAAAGCATTGCAACGATTCAGGACATCGAAAAGTCAAAAGCCGTGTGAGTAGCGCACTCTCACCTTAAGCACGTATCAACAGCGGCTTCTAAGAAATAATAAAAAAATAACGTATCACATAGGTGGCCAACTTACCTCGATGCAATTGAAAAATTCAAATTGATCACGCGACGATCTAGATTCAAAAGCTGTATGAAACGAAACGATTATAACGTGACACACGGTGCCGAGCGACACTATTCTAGAGTCACGAAAAGACGCCCAGCACAACTATATTTGTGCAACTAGAGGATATGAGTTTCCTGATCTGCATGGCTCGCGTCATGTCGGAATAAATGTTATGCAACTAGAAAAAAAAAAAACGATGGACTCTGCATCTTTGATGAAGAAATATAAAAAAAAAAAAAAGGCAGACGATTTAACACGTATTGACAGAGAGCTTATTGTTAGGTTACAGCCCAGGAAACTCGCGTGCGAACGTTTCTCTAGAAATAACGCATCAATGCTACGTAGAAATAGCATCTACGATCTAGAATAACGAGAAGGAAAGGAATCACCTCGTGACTATTTGTAGAAACGTGCAGATTCGCAAAATACTTTCTCTTCGGTTATGTAGTAACAAAAAAAAAAAAGAGAAATAATATTCGATGGTAACGCGTACGAGAATCCTTTGCGGATCCGCTGTACTGAGCCGCGATCCAGCTTTAGGCAAGAGAGTATTTTCCGACAACAATCACGAGAGAGACTCGCACGACTCCGACTAAAGCACGGCCTCTAAAAGAGTGATGTGTATAGTGTGTTTCATTGTTGCTTGTTAACAACGGTGTTCATCGGTAGGGTCAAACAGTAGTTCTCGTTCTTCCTATCGCAAGTCCTCCTGCAACGTGTACTCACATTTCGTCGAAGGCTTGATCCAATTTTACGATTAATGGGATCAGAGATTATACCTAAGTAAAAACTTCTATCAATAATGAGCGATATTCATAGTCTGTTTTTTATTTCAAGACCGTCTTAAGTGATATCTTAAGATATCTAAGACGATTCTCCGATCGGTTCACGACATCTTAAAACTATATATACTTAGGACGGTCTCAAATATAAGATCCGACTACGAATACCATCCAATATACCTCGCTCTTCCACTCGCGCGACAATTTTTATTACGCGCGATATGGATTATGCGTATCGTCCCTCATATTCCGCGACATAATAGTCTTACACTTGGCATTCATTGTTGCGAAGACATACGATTCCATGATAAACGCCGCGCCCGCCCCACGTAAGACGTGAATATACCTCCTTCGCCCGGCCACAGTCGATCGCTCCCGTGTCAATGCAAAAGTAATGAGGAAAATATAAAGTGAAAGAGAGATGAAAAAGAGAGAAGTGTTTCTACTGAGAGAGAGCAAATCGGACCTGTCCCCGTCGCCGCTCCCCTCGCCGTCGCTGCTCGCGGAGCTCGGCTGCCGGCCGCTCCTACCACCGACCGTGTCCTCCGGCGGCAGGACCTCCTCGCTCCTGTGAACTGTAAAGGACGACTTCCCCTTCTTCCCGAAACCCAGCCGCCGTTTCCGTCCTTCCTCGCCCACGCATGTACCACCAACAGACGCACGTGGTATGTTATGGATTTTGCGTGATGTGATAACAGTTTTGTTATTCGTTTCGTTCGTTCGTTCGTTCGTTCGTGGTTGCAAGTTGCGGTAGCAAAAGCAACAGTTGTGAGCATAATGTTAATTTATCGAGTCAATTTTTTTTTTTTTACAGACGTATACGTTTTTTTTTTTTTTTTAAGTATACGAGAGTATTGATTCAAGTTTATTATTATTTTTTTTATATTTTGGCGATCGGTCCAGCAAATCGATGATGGTGATCCGTGTGTGGAGTGTTCCGTGAACACAAGCACACGAGAGCGCGGGGCGACGATCGGCCGCCACGATGAGAAATCGTGCAGGTGGGTGCAGATCGATGACGTGAATGGTCCCCCAGCGTCGAGAGGTGGTTGGTTGGTAGAAGTAAAGTGTGAGTGTGTTCATGTCGAAGAAGAGGCAGATAGAGATGAGGAGGGATGGCGGAGAAAACAAGAATACAATTAGAATGTACATACTGCCCCGCTTATTGGGTTTTTTTGCTTTGTCTACGACATGCTCTTGTTATCGTTCAATTCGTTACCCGTCGAAACGAATTGTAATGCAATTCGCGCAATCGTAACGACCAAGGCTAGAAATATGAAGAATAAGATACAACAGATACTGAATTATATATTACAGTAAAATAAAATCATTTAAAATTTAAACCGAGCACACGCACTATTAGTATCATTTTCAATTTGTTTAGTAACTTAATATCTTAATAAAATATTTGAAAAATATTATGTATACAATACTTATATGTATAAAGTAGTTATAATTGTATTATATATACAAAGTGCATATACAAGTATTTTATATGTAAGTATTTTATATATAGTTTCTGCAATCAATCACATAAAAAATACATTTTATAATATTACTATCGTAAAACTTGTGCGTTTCATCAACTACGCGCGTTTTCAAACACTTGCCGCAGCTTACTCTCAAAGTCATGTTGCTTTTTACCGGTAGTTTCTTATTCTTCTTTTTCTCATTCTTCATTCACGTTTCGATTATAAACGTTACGTGAAACGTAACTGAAAATTTTGCTGTATGCGTTTCAAGCTGTTGAATTTATCTTCATTAACGTTCAACAAAATGAATCTGTATATCCACGACATATTTGCATCATCCTCATCTGTATGTACGTAGCGAGAGCACACCGTTATAATCTACACACTAACGATGCTAGACTACTCTATCCTAATTTACGAAATATTGATGTTCTGAAGAGAAAACGATATCCTTTTCACTAAAGAGAGAAGATATAAATGTTAGGAAAAATAGAAAACTGTCTAATGTCGCGCAAGATGGTGTCATACATCGATCAAATTCTAATATCGCGCACCGGGAGACTTCAGTTTCGCGCGAACGATCGATCTTTACGAAAATTATCACTACGTATAACACGTAGAGACTAAACGCAAACTTAACTAGAAATGACCAGTGTGACAATGTGTTACCTGTCGCGGATAATTGGCTGGTGCTATTGCTCTTCTTGCCCAAACCCGCCTGGTACTGCACCGCGCTTCCGCTACTGCTACCACTTCCGCTTTTACTTCCTGGTGAGCTCTTACGGCCTCTCCTCGCTGCTTCTTCAACGTTCAATGCAATCGCAGTATCGCTGAAACTACCCGTGTCTACGAAACAAGAACACGTACTTGTACACGTATAGAATTAAATCAGAGCGGCCCGAGGGTGAAGTAAAAACTGTGAGCCACGTCTCTGTGTGTTCTCGTCCCGTCTTTTGTCATGTCAAAATAAAGGAATGGAAGCACGAAGCAAACTTACATAATAGAATATAGCTTCGGTTAGTTAAACTAAAAATTTGCAAAACACGGTTAAATTATTGTATAATTATCATGTAAAATATAAGGAGCAATGCGTGTGTAATCTTTACTTTGCTATTGTTGAAGAAAGGTAGAAAAAGACGTTCGTGACTCGGTGAACTCAAAAGAAACTTTCAGAACGTTTGCGTGGACGTGTGTCCGTAGTTTATTAACTACCGCTAAATTCGAGTGCAACTAGTTCGTGACTGTAAATCTCGACGAAAATTCATGTTACACTTTTGCAGAGTTCGGTCTTCGCTCTCTTAGTTATATATATCACGTCATCGTGACAGTAAAATCGATGTCTGTTTAAAGAGAATTTATATTCAGCGAAAAATCAAAGCTAGGTATTAAACAAAATTCTTATTAAATAGCAAGATGTGGATATACAGTAGATAAATATAATAGAGTGGATATAATAGAGAAATCAAATTCAATATATATAGACGAGAAATTATTTAATTTTAATTAGTATAATTTTCGATATTACAGATACGTAAAATAATTAAAAGCCTATAATTATACGATTATGTTTATTCATGAAATAATATCTAGCAATGATTTCATAAAATTAAGTTTATTCAACATATGGAAACAATGTAATCGATGCAAGTATGTCTTGTTATTGAAAAATGAAATTTGTTGAAATAACAATCTACGAAGAAAGAGAGAGAGAGAGAGAGAGAGAGAGAGAGAGAGAGAGAGAGAGAGAGAGAGAGAGAAAAGAGCTAATTGCAATCACTATAAACTTTCTCTTACCTTTCTCGTCCTGCGGCACATCGGCATTACTGAGACTCCTGGTGAACTGACTTCTCTTATCGTGCTCATCGTGCCCGTTGTCGGTGACCTGGCGTCTGGACGTTTTCTCGTACGAGCTCGACTGACTGGTGTACTCGCTGCTTTCAGGCATAGATGAAGAACGACGATTCCGAGCGTCGTCGTCGTCGCGACGATCGGCGACGGCGGCGACGACATCGACGTCGTAAGCGGATTTTTTTCGGGGTCGTCGTCGTGCGGACAACAAGGATGACGGCGGCAACGGTGGCAGAAACGTCGACGCCACATCGGCGACATTGGCGAGCGGCGACGTTTTCGTGTTTTGTGGGTGTTGGTGGTGATGATCGTTGATCCGTGGGTGGTAGTTTTTAGCAGTGTCGGAGGTAGCGGTTTGGGAATCAAAGAGACTCGAATTAGCGTTACCAGGGCGGGGTGCTCGGTTACGGGGCCTACGCGGATCGCACGGGCCAAATCCGCAGTTCTCGCTGCACTGGCTCTCGCTCTCCATCGAGTACTCGTAGTACTCGAGGGTGTCGCTGATCGCCACGTTCCTCTTACTACTTCCCTGCGATTGCTGATGCTGCGCTTGCTGATGCTGATGCTGCCGTTGTTGCTGCGGTTGCTGCTGATACTGCTGACTTGAGTGCCGCTGCTGCTGCTGATGGAGTTGCATGAATTGCTGCTGACGCTGCCTCTTCTCGAGCATTTCGAGATCCCTAGCCTCCGGACAGCTGCTGTTCCGCCTACGATATCTATGCTTCGTCTCTAACGATGAACGCCGAAGATCGTCACCCTTTCGCGATAGCGATCCCGACCTACCTAACTCCGAGGAGGACAGTGCTAGCTCACGACACTCCGGGCAACTACTCTTACGCCTAGCGCGCGATACGTATCGCGCATCGCGACTCGAAGAACGTTGCGACCCTGACCTAACTAGCCCGCGTGCCACCGGATAGCTGCGATCCTGATATCGGTCCTCATGATCGTATCTTGCGTCTAAGTAGCTACCACGATCTTGTTCCGCGTCAAAGAAGCCCGATCTAATGCCGTCGTTTGCTCTAGCGTCCGCCACGTAGCCCGAAGTATGACGGAAATAATCAGCGCCGACTACCGTTTCCATCGACCCGAACTCCTCGTCAGACTCCGTCAGAAGTACAGTTCTCTCGCGACCATTTTCTCGCGGACCATACATTCGTAGATCTCTACTCTCTGGACAACTACTGTTCCGTTTGCGGCGATACATGCGTCTGGCGCGTTCCGCAAGCGAGCTCATGTCCTCGTCTGAGTGTAGGGTCGGCGTGGACTCCGTTCGTTGGATTGTCATCAATCTCTTGCTCTCCGTTCTCGATTGAGCGCCTGATACGTCTCTGGTCTCGTAGTCACCTCCATCTCTACTGCCTCTTCTACTTCTTCGTCTTCGTCTTCGTGGCACAAATCCATCCTCGTATGTCTCCACCTTACTTGTACTGGGCGTAGTCCAATACTCGTAATCGTCGGACGAACGAAAACTGATGTAATCGTTCGTCGTGAACTTTTTGTCGTCATCATCAGATAGTGCGTAACATTTTCCCTGAACAGCACAAGAACGTTTCGTTACGTCGTGAAAATATTCACCTTCGCGCACTGATCCACTAGTCCTTAAGGCATACACGCCTTTGTCTAGGTAACTAAACTGCTTCTGTTCGTAGTCTTTTTCCCGGTCTATAAATCCTTCGTCGTAATCAGTGTCCCAGTTCTCGCGAGTTTTATACCTATCCTCTTGATAAGAATGACCAGTTGCTCCATGAGACCGCAGGACACCTTTTACGTCCTTCGACATCCACTCGTCCATGTCAGTAATATCATGAATTTTTGTGGAGGATCTTGCGAGAATGTCACGATCGTAATTTTTACTGGACGAAAAAGCCTCCTCAGTACTACTATAGATACGATCACCGATCGAAGTACGAAGATCGCTGTCTACTTTCTTGGTTCTTGTCCCTGGAGATATGTCTTTAATATACGAGGTGTCGTGATTCAAGTAACTTCCATCCGCGTATTTTTTCTTGCTAGTATCATCCTTGTCCAGAATATTCCTGAGATTAGCACGGTCGTTGTCACTGAAGAGATCATTGTTATCTGTTAAACGGGAACTATAGGACACTTGATAATCGTTGGTCTCGGTGTTCTGCTTGTCGAAACTTGAAACGTAAATCTCCGTTTCGCCACAACTAAGCTCCGAGTCGTATCCATAAAACGGTTTGTGGTCTTGATCGAGCAGAAAATCGTAATTTGTCTCTTTATTCTTGAGACTCGTAGGCACTTTGTCGTCACCGTTAGAATCGTAGTAGGACTTGCTCTGATCGTCCAGCGCCGGTATCTTGTCACCGTATCCGGCGTCGCTGAGAGAGAGATTCCGCTTGAGTTTTCTTCTGGCCGTCCTGAGACTGTCGTCGCTGAATATGTTGCTCGAAATGCTCTCGTACTCGAAACTCTTGGCCCGGCGCGATAGCAGACCGACGGCCCCTGGCCTAGTACCGAAACGATCACCGTATGTATCGTGCATCACGTCGAAGCTCCTAGTCTTAGCGGACAAAAAAGACCTACGCGGATGCAATCTAGCGTCTATGTTCCTAATATCGAAATAATCAGGGAGGTCGAGCGAATCGACAATCGGTCGCCTTGTCCTCGTCTTCGTCCTCGTCCTCGTCGTCATGGTCGTCGTCATGGTCGTCGTCGTCGTCGTCGTCGTCGTCGTCGTCGTCGTCGTCGTCGTCGTCGTCGTGGTCGTCGTCGTCGTCGTCGTCGTCGTCGTCCTCATCATCGCGGAATCATTACGTGCACGCGACAACGTACCAAATCCTCCTGCGAGATACGGCATCGAATACCTAGAGCGAAACTTTTCCACAAAACGATCGTTAAAGTTGACGCGGAGGCAATCTTCGACATATATCGTCGGTATATGTTTCTTAGCGCTACTAGCTACGAGTCTCTCTGGCTTGAGTATGTACCCCTCGGAAACGCTGTACTCGCTGGTCTCGGAGCTGTATCTCAGCATGTTCTCGTCGACGGTCTGCGATCTCGTGAATGGCGTACACATCTTTTTGTACAACGAGCGTACCACTGCGGACTTGCTCCGTACGAGGGGATATAGGGTGGGACACTTGCTAGGGTTATTGCTTTTGGGCTTGGTGGGACAATGACATTCGCTGCAGGGTACCCTAAGTTTGTGCCTGCGCCTATTGCGCCTAGGGGGCGGGGGTATGGGGGATATGGCACCAGGTATTAAAACTGTCGGTCTGTAAACAATGTTTTTCATATAGAGAGTTTAACGCTTTTGCGGGAACACAGCCAAAGGGTAAGCCCATTTCGCTTGTCATCTTTCTTTTGCTTTTTCCTTTCATTTTGTTTTTTTATTTAATCACGCGTTCGCGATCGATCGAACGCATATCGGTCATTAACATCTCAGAACTCGACTCTGTCGATTCGCCGAGAACAACGGGTCGGCATTTCAGAAGAGACACGCGGCGATCGATGTACTTAGCAATGCTTTTTCATCATCTCTATGAACGCGGTGAGACACAACTACCTAACCGTTCGACCAACGCCACGCACTGATCCCTGCTTTCTTAGAATGGGACAGTAATTAAATGGACATTGACACAGTGCATAGGAAGTGCAATCTAATCGTTCTGTAGAGAAGGCGCGAAGGATATCGGAAGACTTGACACGTACACAAGCAGGATGTGAAAAATGTGCAACTACGGGATATCCATTTAGTTGACAATGTCCATTTAATCCAGGGATTTTCCTTGACTCGAGAGGTTGAGCCGATGAGTGTGCTATTCTTCAGATTATCGATTTTATCGTGACATAAAACGTACAATGATGCATCCTAATGTTGCAGCGATATAGGTATGTTTAAGACAGCACACTCGATGCTCAGATCCTCCTTCCTAACGGAGTATTCTATTGAATCTGCGTTGCTTTGCACATTGACTGCCGCAACGCGAGGTAATTCGTATGTTAAAATATATAACGGAAATTTAATTATAAAACTATACTCACATTAGCGCTCTCGATCCACGTGGTCGTTCCGATTGCGTACTAAAGGCACTGCTCGTTACCGAAGCTAAGCTTTCCATGTCAGAATCTCCAAGATCACCCAGTATATCTTTATCGGGACTTAAATGGTCCTTCCTCGACCTGTGCATTCTGTGAGCGTAACTGTGTGACAATGATAATGGATCGTGTCCGATTGAAGGAAGATCCGAGTCCGAAAGACCGCTATAATGCCTTTCCCAGCCTAAGAATAAATTAATCAATTATTGAAGATACATACAATGAAAATTTATAAAAAGAATAAGTCAATATATTGTCTATTATGTTTGTTTTCATTCTTTCAAAGCGAATATCGACAAAACAACAACTTCTCCAATGGAATTCATTAAACTTCCCATACCCGTGCTCCTGTATATCGACTGTCTGTTGCGATGTCTCATGAATCTTGCTCGTTCCTCAAAATCTTGCACGACTCTTTCCTTTAAAGCTGCCGGGATTTGAGGTAGCTGTCGTTTCTTCGGCGATCCAGTAGGTGTGGCGGTCGCCGATCTCGAGGTAAATCTAAATAAGAGTAATGGTAAGTCCACTGTTCTAGTTTCCACAAGTATGTAATCTAGATAATGTCAAAAGAGTTTCCCCGTGATATTTTATACCTCGTCGTATGAACGTATCCGTGAGAAGAGTAGGGAATGGATCTGTGCTCGGGTGGAGACAAGGAACGATGACCGGTGGGACTCTGAGATCTTGAGACTCGATATCTGATGTTTGGAGAGTCCATAGGTGCCGCGCTGTGCGATCTGTGACCCATCATTCCCCGATGGATCTCGTCCTGCGGTACATATTTAATAATGTACATCTCCATAGATGTTATTTAATAACATGTATACATAACGATTTCGAAAATAGAATATCTATATTCTTGTTTTATTCACGCGCATAGAGAAAATGGTTTTGCTAAGACATCTCAAAATTTAATTAAGTACAGATTTAAAAATAATTTTCTTTGGGCCCCCAAAAAGATAATTATTATCCGTAAGATGCTGGAACTGATTGCTAGAATATGGTGAAATATTTTGTCATCGATGCTTAAATTCTACACAATTATCTTACTAAGTTTTTGAATACTTCAGCAAGACCGTTCTTTCCGTGCATAATCACCGATTACAAGCCATTTACTTTACTTTAATACTTCTAGTTACAAGTTCTTATCGAAGCTCAGACACTGTCACGTTTTTTATAACTTCTAAATGCTCGATTTAAAGAATTTTCACGATTAGTGCTCAGATGAAAATTAAAACCAAATGTTCTCGAACACTTACTTTACGATATGTCTGGTAACTCGAGCCGATAGTAGCGGGTTGGTCACGAGAAATCATTAGGGCTGCTCTTTTGCGTCCCTGAGGTGACATATCTCTTCGACTCCGATGCTCGCCATCGATGCAGAGTTCCCTCTCCGGCGGTGGGCTAGAATAGTGGCTGCTCCAGCATGCGTTCATTTTTTTTTCATCAATCAGTGAATGCTGCGTGCCTTACAAGTTAAATGAGGCGAGTGCTGTGATCTCGCGCTAATCATTAAAATGCATGCGGCCAGGATGGTGGGAAAGCGGAAAAAAAGATGTTCAAAACGCTAGGAGCGAGAATGAGCTACACAGCACCGAAGACGGAGCCAAAACGTCAAAGTAAAAATAAAATCCGCAAAGTCCTCTTATTCCGTTACCGCTATCTTTTGAATCTTCTTCGTATCTTTCATATTTTGGCGCATAAAATTTAAGCGACTTTTCAGATTGCAAACTGCGAATGCATATTTCCTAATTTGGCGCGAAGCAGCTCCAAGTTACTCGGCAATGCAGTCGAACGTTCTCCTTGGTGTTCTCGATCGCGGGACTCCTTTTCGTTGCCAAAAATGAAAGTACGCGCGATAAAAAAAAGGATGACTCGTCATAAATTAAGAATATGCCGTGTAAGTGCGTTAGATGAGTGCCAAGTACTGCGTAAGTATTGCACGTCGAAAAGAACAATCGTGGCGATATGTGTAAGATATTCAGAATAATTTTCACCACTTTTGGCAACGAAAATCGGGCAAATTGCAATCGAAGCTTCGAGAAACTGAATCCACCCCGGCCGATGCACTGCAATGCACTAAGCATTCTAGAAGCCATGTCTTGTCGCATCTAATATAATATGCGTATATGCAAGAAGCAATGACAGCATGACGTCTAAAGTGCCTACATGAATGGCGATTCGCTAAATATTCGCATTTAACATCTCGTTGTTTATTTTACTATGTTTTCGCGCCTTGACAAAGAACGAAAACGAAGGATAGACATTGTCCCAAAAATTTTTTAACACCGAAACATATTGTGCATTGCAATATTCACCGACTTGCGTGTACAATATCGCGCGCGTGAAAAATATAAAAGACGTTAGAGAGATTTCCGTTTGTCGATAGTAGTTCCCGTCACCGACGACGTCCGTATCAGAGTCGTTGTTTTTTATTTCTTTCTTCGAAAAAAAAAAGAAAGAACACTTTCTTTCCTCCTTTCCTCCCATCCACGCTTGGAAGTATAACAATATCCTTGTCAAATGAAGGTTTATCGTGTCTTTATTGTCCGTTTCTTAAATTAAATTAGCTATATGATCACGTCAGTACACGTCCCGTTGTCATGTCCCTATTACATCTCCGGCTTGTCGGCATGACTAACTGACTGATCTACGCGCAATACAGAACCTAGCGGTGAGGATGCAAGACGTGTGACTGCGTGATTCGTGAAAGAGAAGATATAAATTGTAATGGCCGTACCGCTTATAATTTGACGGCATATTATGAAACCTAAAAAATAAATCACAAAGCACACGATTAAAATTAAAATCAATCGACGATGGCGCGGCCGCGGCCGACGCGTCATTGTCTATTTTTTTTATCTCTCCACAGGTCATACATTTTTAACATGAAACATTTTATCCGTATTTTAAATTTTAAATCAATTAAAGATATTTTCATGTATAGACGCGTACGCTAAAAAAAATTTCTGAATAAAAACGAACAAATTAGAAGAGCTCCGATCATATATCTATAAAAATTTTGGTTATCTCAATAGGAATTATAATAGATTGAATCAGAAAATTCTGATTTGTCTATTTTTAACCTGAATTCCAATTAACACAACCAGATTTATTTTCTCAGTGTAATATTTTTTGATTCTATTAATATTTTTAAGATATCCCGCCGAAGACATGAAAAAAATATTATAAAATTTATACATATAACATTATGGGAATAAATTTTTTTGTAATTCTCGTACATGTATTTGCGATAGATCGGAAGAGCTATTCTTATTTATCATTAAATATAATAACGTCCGGGCAGAATTATAATAAAAATTTTTATTAAAACGCAGACATTGTCCATTGTATTAGCCGTCGGTTTGGTTTGACGACGACGGATATGTTAATATAACTGGCGAAACCCTTTCAAATAATCTCATTAAACGATATTGAAGGTTGTTTAAATATGCGTAGGATGTCCGTTGCTCTCAGAGTAGACAGGAATGTTTCAATTATTCGAAGAAAGCTTTTACAGGCTAATGCGCGCTTAGAAGCGTTCGCTTTGCAGATCGAAGCTGTACGATATAAAAAAAGTGTAGAGCGATACCGGATAGTATCTCGGCTTATCCTCATCTCTGCCACTCTACCTACCAAGCCTATCGAAGATAGCCTACGTGTTCATTGAATTCGCTACATTGATTCAATTTGCCGCGTGTATCGTCGATGAAAAAATTTATGAGCAAGCTATCTTTAAAGCGAGATCAAAACGTGTGTTGACATTGAAACAATTTTGAAAAGTTTACTTGCTAAAGAGAGAGTTGAAGAGAATTATATGAGATTTATAAATGTCGCGCATATGCATATCATGAATTTTTGTTACGCAATAAATTTTACTGTTGATGATTAATTCACGTCAATGCAGATTCCATAGACTTCATATTTTCGTAACTGAATAATTTATTGCAGCAGCACTAAATGATTGTGTATTTGACTTTTCTCTTAGAGATCCATTAATTTAGCAACTGTACGATTTCGAATGAGTTTATTATTATTACGAATTAACTCTTTAAATAAAGTTATCTTCTTATATCCATTCTCTTTTCAGGTGCACTGTTTCGTTTCGCATAATGGACTAGACAGCCTTCGATAAAAATTACTTTACACTCAAAAATAACGATCGAACATTATCACTGGAGTGTTAATGGATACGAGTTTCAGGCTGACTTCCGGAGCTAGCAACGGTCGCGGGCCAACTGGTATGTCAATTGGCTTATTGCCCAGTTTTATAGCTTAGCCTTTACCCTCTCTCTTTCTTTCGACTGACCCCTCCCGTTCGAGTCTTATCCTTTTTTAAACTTCCGTTAGCTATTATTTATTTTATATATTCGTACTTGTCTCTATTTCTCCTCTGCACTTGGCTTACGTTTTAGTCGTATAAGAAAAGAAGAAAATTAGATTTCAATATCGGAACCGTTTCCAAAATTTCACGGAAACTATTATTAAATTATTAAAAAAAACTATTCTCTACAATAACTTTATGACAAATGATCGGTAAAAAGAGGGCAAAAGAGTAAAAGAAATTAATGAAGACTTTTTTTATCGTGTATTTATTTTAAGCCATGTAAAGTTCTCTCTAATTGTATAGATTCGATAAACGCTCAATTCTAATGGTAGGATATTGAAAGAAGTTCTTGCAGAAAAATATTCTGTATCGTACGCACGCTGAAATGTTTCTTTGTATAATAAAGATCGCAACAAGAATAATTGTTACGCAACAATAACGATAGTATAAGTTACGAAACCTATAAATTAGATTTGAAGTCGGGGACAACAACTCTGTCAGATTAATACTGCAATTCCTACCGATCAAGTATGTTGAATTCATTTGGATGTCGCATTTAATTTTCAATCGTGTATAAAATATAGACTTATCTCTATTCGACATCTTATGATTTTCGCATAAACGTTTCGATTTGCGTATAACGGATTTATGCAATATTCAACGGAGACATTCTAGGCTAGTTGAATTAAGCGATTTTTTTTCCGGCGATTTTTCAATATACTTTCTTTCGTTAGACCGGGAGATTTATATATATTACAGAGATTTTAAGAAATGGTCTTACCTAGAGGAACTGCCAATACTGCTTATACTGGCACCGTCAGCCGTTCTCCTTTGTTCTCTAGACACGTCGCAATCCGTAATGTCACACTCCGAGGTATCGGAGTCACTTAATCTCGATGTGGTCGATGGCGGACTAAGATGACAATCTATCATGTCATCATCTTGGTAATGCCTGAAGAGTGAAAATAGTTAATAGTTTTAGTTATAGACACATTGCCACAATATTCAATTTATTTTTATTTGTTATTAGAAATAAAAATACCAAAGAATATTGATTAAATGAATTTTTGTCTTGAAAAATACTGATTTCTGAAATTCAAGATAAATCATTGTACAATGTTACGTCACATTTTATGCAGAGAAGGGTATAACATGAGAACATTGTCAAACATTCCGCAAGGGATTCGTATCGACGCGAGGTATTTATTTGATCGCTTTTAGCATTGGCATTGGAACTACTAGCATCCGCGAGTGCGATTCATACCTAACGTGCCGGTGTTCTCCGTGAGCGGTCAGAGAATGCCATTCTGGTTCCTCGTCCAGGAGACATACTGCCAATTCCAGGACAGCCTCGCCTAAGAAATCGTTCGCCTCGTACCTAGCGTAGTCCCAGACCGAAATCTCCAGTGCTCTCTTTCTCAGCTCCGAACGTCTGACTCCATTATAAACGAAAGTCTGATTCCATCTAGGATCGTTCGTGTTTCCCACAGTCTTCGTACGTCGTTTCGATTTTTCGCTACAGTGACATTTAAAAAAGGACATATAAAACATTTGGAAGTTCAGCCAATAATCAAGTTAGAATAAAATAAGCCAGAAACTGAATAATCATTGTGAAAATATTTTGCACGGAAAGAACAATTTTGATAAAGTATCCAAAAATTAGATAGATACAGACCTAGAAACAATTTTGGACAATTAAAATAATTACGCAGAAAACTCAAGCATGATGAGCAATGCTGCAAAAAGTTTAAATATTCTACCAACCAGCTCGAGCGTCCTACATAATTATTTTGATAGTTTAACAAAATTATTTTCAGACCTACATAGCTAAAAATGTTTAGGTACTTCAGCAAAACTGTTCTTTGTCATGTAAAACAAAACTATAACGTTAATACATGTATATAATATCAAATAATATATTTTAAACAATGTATTTAGTTGAGTTTTCAAGATATTTGATTGAATTGTAGATGCTCCCATACTTATATTATGAATATTGGAGCATTCACAGATTTACTCGTATTTCTTAGAAAATTTCAATTGAAATGTACTATCATCTAATACTATAAAATAATAGTTTTCAGTGAGTAATTCACTTACCTTTTGTCAGGAAGCAGAAAAACTTTGGCGTAAGGATTTCTGGGTTGGCCGTTGCTCTTTGGAGTGAGCCCCGCGGCGCATATTATCGTGACGATCAGCTGAAGTCCCACGGGATCGAAGCCCAACTTCACCTGGATGCTACCGCCCACGTTCGCATTTCCGGTCGGATGTCGGGAGTGTCGACTGCGTCCTTGGGCGTGCAGGTCCGGCGAGCCCGGCGACGTCACTAAAACCGAGGGTTTCTCACGCCTCGCGTCGTACAATTCTGCAAGTGATCGTGCAGCTTCGACTAGGATATAACTTTCCGTATCTACGATCTTGCAGCGATTCACGTGAAGAGAAGGTACGCGCGAGATTCATCACGAGGAAAATAACGAATAGAAGTAAGAGACGACGGTAAATGAAGAAGAAGAAGAAATTCGGGTGAGATCCAATGAATGAACAAACTCTCATGCTTTCATTGCGCTAACACATTCATTGCCAACCGATCACTGACACTCACAATTATTGGCAATGAATATGTTAATATTCGTGTTCATACAATATGTATTAGATAAATACTCAAACGACAGAAAGATTGAAAATGTATCCTCAAGACGTAGTCCAAAGTAGTGTTTGAAAGATTGAGATATCTGTTAGACGTCTATATTCGAGAAATCTCTGCGTCGATCGGATACTTGAGTGTGCGAAATTATAGATGCGAAAACCAAGTTCTATCTCACAGCGTCATCGAACCCCTAGGGATGTTGCAAAATCGATAAACTATTTCTGAACAGTTCTGGAAACACCCACGTCTTTCGAAGAAGTGGAGTCCGCATGCACGAGTTCTCACAATCACGGAAATCCGTGACAACGAGCCACGAAAGGAATAAGGGGAGTTATTATGATAATAATGTTAGATCGATACATAGTGAAGATAATAAACAGTAGTGAATACAGCAAATTACACTTATCCATAAGGATTACACGAGATACTCGTGATTTGTTATAAGTAGAGAGGAAGCACGATATGAGGGATTTATATTATATATCGGCATCTTTATATCTTGTGTATATATATATATATATATACATATAGTATATATAGTTGTTGCTCCCATAAGACTATACCTATACAACGGTGCTCTTTTAACGAAGGGAGGAGGAGGGGTGCATTAGCACTACGATCTACATCTACGTTAAACATCGACGGTAATACTCAAGGCAGAATAAATAGTAAATCAATCTTCGTTGCTTCGCCATACGTTCTTGTCGTAGCATCGAAATCATGATTCCTGTCCCGTTTGTTGAGATTTGAAGGCAAAATCTCACGAAACGGTGGTCGATAACGGAGATAAAAGGCTAATGGTACAGGCAAAAAACACTGATCAATCGAAAATGGTTTAAAGAAAGTTGTCTGAGGCCTACCCCATAGTAAGCATTTCTTAAGACCTGAAATGCGAAAAATGTAATCCATAGCATAATGTTATTTCTCTGATATGCTTAATACGTACACTTATGCGAATAACGCAGTGTTAGCAATGAGAGGCACGGTGCGTCGTCTTATATGTAATGAGATTTAATTGATATCTGAATATTTTATCAATTGGAATAATTAGTTTTCAACTCTTCCGTCTGTTTTTAATTTGTGCTGATTTTCTTATTGTTCATCTATAAATCTTACCTAAAACGGTACGTATAAGAAAATTTACAGAAAAATTTTGTGAATAAAACAAGCTACGTTAATGTTTTCTTTGCTAAAAAAAAATATATAAATGCATTTCAAACGGAAAATACTTCTGATTCTATAATATAATCACATTCAGTTTAAAACAACACATCTTCCTATAATAATATATTCTTTTTTAACTCTTCGTTGCTACATTCAAATTGACATCCTGACAAGAATGAAAGCCGATCTACCTAAACTGATCTATCTCATCCCTTTTAATTGTATAATTACCATTTGTGTATATATTTGCAGAATACAAACAATAACACACATTACACAATGTTATAATTTCTCATTCAATAGTATAAATGTAATATAACACATGTATATAATACTTACACTGTTGAGTAGGAAATTATAACATTAAGGTAATGTTACTGATTGTATTCAGCGGGTACCTATATATAAAAAATTTTATATATGCATATATATATATATAACATATATAAAATTTTTTAGAACTCATTAAAATGTTTATTAAAATAACGCTCGATACTATAAGCCCACATGCACGACTACCATATTATACCAAATCGATGATAAGTATATTTAGAGTTTTATAAAAAAAAAAGAAAAGATATAAGTATATTTCGAGTTTCAACAAAACGAGTCAGTGATAAAATAGATATCTAGATCACATGTGTGATACATTGAAGCGAAATCAAGTCGGAAGACGGCCGGAAACGAAACGTGCTCTGTGTATAGTCACCTTTGTGATGCGGCGTCGGAGGCCCGGAGATGGTTTCGTGTTTCTGTCTCCATTGGCTCTGAGCAACGATTCTCCTGGATGCCATGGGTGTCGATGGGCCCGGTCCTGCAGGCGCCATCCCCGTTGTCGACAACTTTCTCTCAACTACGAGCTCAATCTGCGGATCCAACCTCGATTCGGCGATGATGTCGGAAACCTCTCGGAAGCTCTTGCTTTGAAGAGATCTCCCATTCCACGCGATCACCTCGTCACCTGAAACAGCCGCAAGGGATCGAGCGTCGTCCGATTCGTTCTTATGGACGGTCGTGGGAACGGAAACGGCTTGCTCTCGCGATTGTTACGAGCGCTGTCGATAAGCCGTGTGCTTTCAAGGCATAAAAACTGAAAGCACGAATTACCACGACAAAATTTATTAATTGTGATTCAAGACTAATAATCAATTTTCGATTATAATTTCTCTAGAGTACAGCAACAGAAGTATTTTGCAATTTAAAGTATATTCCGTAACAACGTTTTATCATCACGTAAATTTATTATCATAATTTCCGTTCATAATAAACGCGTCGTAAAGGAGATGAGATCTGGACAATTAAAAAATTCTCCGAATTGCTTGATCCGAACTTTATAATCTTCTTACCGGGTCTAAGTTGACCTTCTACGTCCGCCGTGCTACCCTTTTTCACTTTCTCGATCAGAGCGCCCATGGAACCATCTTCTAATAGCTTGCCACCGACAACTTTTAGTCCGAGTATACTACTACAGCTTCCAGAGCCGGCCGATTTTCGTAAAACCATGTGGCCGATGAGCTTCTGACCGTCCTCGCTCACTTGCCAGGATGGATGCTACGGAGCGCGGATAGTATTTCTTTACTGATAATGAGTGTCGTACCTTCACAAACCATTAACTATGTATATGGAATGTATGTCCGGATTCTAGTTCTTAAATCCAAATGCGCTTTTATATAACAAAATTTAATAAAATCTGAGATATTTTATGCGATATTAATTAATTAATAACCAATGTGATTTAATATAATTATGAAATACACTGTTGTCTTATTGTAAAAGTAATTAATTATAAACCACATTCTAGAAACTATACTTGTTGTTTGTAAGAAACTTGTCTAATTTTATCGGTTTCCAGTATCCTGACGTATTTCCATTTTATTGATCTATATTTACTAATTAAAACACAACTCTAATAGAAAACAATTGCAACACACATCAGTTTACAAATACTACTGAGAAATGCTTTGCATCTTGCAACACATTTCTCTTGCGTAGAATGCACTACTTGAGCTTAAAAAATGTTGTAAGATATATAAATGTATAATTTTGAAACGAGCATAAGATTTGAGAGGATACGAATTGGTAAATTATGTCGATATATAAAAAGAGCGAAGTATAATATAATTAATTAAAAAAACAGAATCGACTTTAATTGGCTATTTTAAATAAGTTGTTTCTAACAAATAAAAAGCTTCAGGCTTTAACTTTTACGAACCTTTCGCTATCCTCTCAATGAAGAAAGCAGTCTTATGGTTTTCGACGATCTATAGGCATGTCGAATAATTTAAATCAACAAGCAACCCGTGCTGTTGTAACATGAAACATATAAAAGCAAATAGTGGCCATTGCTTCATGCGCTACATGCGTGATTAACAAATATTACAATACGTAAGGCATTCTGTACGGCATGCATCCCGCACCTGTCCAATTTTCAATGTCCGAAGATCCCCGGAAAACTTAGAAAAATATTAGATATACATGTATTGCAGCATGCAAATAACACTGCGTGGTCGTCAATATGCGTAATATTGCGCAAAAATCCTGAGCGTGATGTATTTCTATCTGAGAACGACACGATTCACCAGGTGGATCTACTTTAGGGAAAGGGGTCGCCTCTTTTTGGCTTCTGTCCTATCAAATGTTAAGCTTCTCAATATCTAATACGAGACTCATAGAAAGCCCGAAGTCTTGTAAGACAGGATTTTAATTCAAATTTTTATTCACGAAGTTATTACATTTTTTCACTATATAGTGGATTTAATAATAGCAATGCTTAGACATTACTAGAAAATTAGAAAGTAAAGTCTACACACACAATTGATCGTATATTCTCAAAAACCCACAAATTTATAAAATTTCTGAATAGATTCGATCGTATATTTTTACAATCCATTTCTACTTTTACGCCAGTAAAATATTTAAAAAGTAATTTTAATCGTTATAATAACAATGTTTATGATCATATTGTAATGCATGTTGAAAGAACTTTTTGTCAGATATGTTCGAACCGCAATGCTAGCAAGATCAAATACCAGACAGCAATTAAGCTTCTTGTTCACGATTAAACAATAGTACAAACTTCTTTCAATTATACAGCAGCTAACCACTCGAAATCGTAATAATTGAAGGGATATTAAAAAATCCTTTGCTCAGGACTGATCGACGACAACTAACGAGGTCGTCAAGTCTCATCAGTTGCGATATCCTTTGGCCGCGATCCAATTTGATTAATTATGAAACAGATACGTTTTTCTTTCGAGAACTAGCAACTTCGCCAATCCTTTAATTGGATCATTTCGAATGTAATTTGCCTCGCGAATAAATTACGTGAAATTTTCTAAACTTTATTAGAATACACAGTTAACAAATATACACAATATCGCAATACATTTTTATCAGATAAGATCTGCGCCTGCCAGGATGCGACGCACGCGACGCAATTATCGATCGGACGCAATCGCACAAATTAATTCCTGCGTCGTCAAATTCTGTATCTTCCTTCCTTGACTTATTCAACGAAATGAGTAGAATCAATCGCGACGGTCTTTAGTTTCCTCGTTTTTGCCTTCACGCATCGCAATCAGTTTCCACTTTTGCTTCCGAGAAAATAGAAACAAGCCTCGAGTTACGTGACTTGTTTGAAAAATAGGAGTGAAAAAGATTGATCCCGATCGAGTTGCTTCAAGAGATACGTAAGTCGTTGCCAGATAAATTACCCGATTGCCGACTGTTTATCCAGGGAATTTAATCATGGTTATTTGCTTCGTATAATTGGACCGCGACCCCTGCAGCCTATCTCCTTCGTCTATCGAACGATGAGCAGTGCACGCAATATTTCTTCCATTCGAACAGAAACTTTACAAAAATGCTTAAATCTGAAATTGCAATCACAAAAAATATTTCACGGATATTCTATAATTAGTTAGCATGTCTAATACTTATTTAATTTTCTTAACACATTTCTAAATAATTTATTTTTAAAACGATATAAATAAATCTTTATTTATTTGTCCATAACTGCGAAGATATCTGAAGTTAGCATCTGGAGAATTGAGAGCATCGATCAACAAAATTTTCTGCTAACTCCGACAAAAATAGATATCAAATTGAATCATCTTTCGATCGAAATATTTGTAACTGGCTAATATTATTTTATTTTACATCTTGATGAAATTTTCCTAAATTTTTTTAACACAAGAAAGTATATAATAATTTATAATCAAATCGTGATTACTACACTTATTATCCACTTTTGTTATTTGAATCTATTGATTCGTTTATATAGAATGTTCTATTTCCACAATCTATTTTGTCAAACACACACAGACACATACATTATATTGACAAATAAAGATAGCGAAATAAGCTTTATATATAATAATGTCACAAACGCCATCTTTTGTCTCTCTCTAGATATTTCCAGGAGAATTTACATGCCGAATACTAAATCGATTATCTGCAACTTCTTATACATTATATAATGTAACTCACGAAAACTTAATTGAGCGACCGTACTTTAATTTGGAAGTGGCGTAAAAGAGAAATGAATGTCAGAAATTATATTCATTATTTAAAAGTACATAAATCTTCTTCGTTTATTAAATCTATGTCATTGCGAAATTCGAGGAAAATTACAGCAGATTTTAGGTGAAAGAGGCACGATGAAATGGAATCAAAAAAAGCCTAACGCAAGAGAATTATACAGAAGATAATTTTCTACTTAAAACTTTTGAATTCACAGAATACTGTGGATGGCGATCAGTAAAAAGAATTTATCGTTTTACTAATTCCATCAATGTGTGTGCATAAATAACCAATATGAGTGACCAATAAGTCAATTTGAAAGTTGAAGGTGAACGATATTCCGTGACTTCAGATTTGGGAATCCAAATAAGCTTGAATTTTATGTCAACGCTGTAAATTGTACAAAGAAAGCCGATACAAATCATACAAACGAACCTCGAAACGAACACAAGCACACAAGCCTTTAAGCACGAAGTTTAGGGTTAATCGAGCAAAAGAGGTTCTCTCTCCTGTCAGCATAGATGGGATGAAAAAAAAAAATCAAACGTTCAAACATAATTTCGTAATTACGGCGTGTGTAATATATATCTATCTCTCTCTCTCTCTCTCTCTCTCTCTCAGTTCATACATCGATCGGTATCAATGGTCTTAGCACGATCAATTGCGCAATTCTCCATTCCCTGAAACTTCGGCTCTCCTGGCACACGGGACATATTGTAATCCGAAAGTAACTAATTACAAGTGCTGCGCGCTAATTACATCAATTAGCAAGCCACCATCTCCAATGCACCTGTCCGCTACTCTATCGAAGCTAGGAACGAGAAAGAAAACAATCGTAATTCCACTTTGGACGACGTATTCCATTTCGGATCCGCCGAAATGATTGGCGTCTGGAGATCGCACACGGAGGAGAGTGATCGTTGCCTAGATGAAGCACCGTTTTATTCCCGATTGGTCGCGATCCGTGTGCAACAAAAAACGCTGCTGAAAAAAACCCCTTTTACTCGATTCACCGGCGAATACGATTTGTTCCTGAACTCTTGTCTATCCACGCGCGTGTGTGGGACTCCGCCTTCTACATCACCGATCAACAGCTAGACTCCGATCTACAATTCGCTACAACTCGAGAAGCGTTCTCTAGAGTTATTTTTCTTTTTTTTTTTTTTTTTTTTTTGG
>NW_017275921.1:723581-845220 GCF_001594065.2 Cyphomyrmex costatus
TTTTTTTTTTTTTTTTTTTTTTTCGAGCCGGTTGACGTTACTCGCTTGTAACCTGGCCCCGTACCTTGGGCAGATCGCCCCTGTTGCTGTCTTCACTGCTCGTGAAGGTGCTAGAAGTGTCTATCCCGGAGTCTTTGGTCGCGCTGTCTTGGCTACCCTGCCGATCGGCCTCCCAAGACCATTCCTCCTCCTGAGGGCCGCCGACATTGGTCCCACCGTCAAAACGCACTGTCTTTTTCCCCCTTCTCTCCGTGAACCTGATGGACACGCCACATACACACAGAGACACGACAACGATAAGAGATTGGTGCCCGTGTGTGTGTGTGTGTTCGTCTTGTCGTATCGCGCCGCCGCGATTTCGATTTCGCGATTTGATCCGACCGAGTGATCGAGCTCGAAGTGTGATCTGCCACGATCGACAGATAACATATATAACCGGTATATACATATGATATCGACTTATGCTTTGCCTCCAAGTGATTTCTCATCGTTCAATGTTTTCCAAGCTGTTGGTCAGGAACTTTTGTTTTCTACATTTTCGTTTTTTTTTTTTAATAAAAAATGTATTCAATTGAAGCAATATTGTAAACTCGGAAAAACAAACTTGGTCAGACATCGTCGATTCCCGTATCATAAAAGCGTAAATATGTTTTAAATTTTCTAATATAATTTGAAAGATAGAGTTACACTACGATAACGATGAATTAGAATATTCAGCGTGTTCCCTACTAAAATTTTAATCGCATAATATTATAAATATTTCACTGAGATATATTTTTCAATTTATTACTTTTAATTACTGTACTCATGCAATATAAATTCATACGTTTTAAAAAATACGATATAAGGCAAAATAAACAAATATGTTATCATCGTTCCTCGACCAACGACGAAACTTTCTTTACGTTATCACTTCTGTTTCTTGTTTAAATCGAATACGTGTCCCGATTAGAATATCTGTCTTTTCGATATCTTCAATTAACGCGATTTTGTAAAGTATATAATAATGAAAATCCCCAATCGTAAAAGTTCATTGATCTATGAAAAACTTTTCAAGTAAAGCGCGCGGGATTACACATCATAGTTTCAATAATAGATACTATATTTATGTTTAATTTCTCAACGTTTTTATGTAGAATTTGTTTAATTATAAAATGCAATTAAAAAGCCATTATTTAATAATTTTTTAGTTATAATAAAATAAGAAATGTAAAAGATAGTGTTACAGTAAATTTTAAAAAGTGCCATTTCGTAACGTCAAACTTGTGCGATGGGGACACTCGGCGACGAGACTCCATCAAACATTTTCTGTTTTCGTTTGTAATACGATGTCGCGCTTTACCGCGTAAGAGCGAGAGCACAGTTTTGCATAACGCATATAACATATAAGAAAATAAATCAACCAAAGTCCTTTATTTCTTTCCTCTCATAGTCCGTTCTTATTTCAAAACTGTCTTAAGTAATGTCTCTTAAGATGTAATAATACAGCCACCTGATCGGTTCATGATGTTTTGAGATTATACTTAAGATAGTCTTAAGATTATAAATATCGATCTGTGACCTCATCTGTGACTTGATTTTCTTATACTTTACGTTTGATGCGTTACGCAGAAGTCTGTGGCTTCAGCCTTAGAGACTTTCTACGATAAGTCATTACCTAAGTCTTAAGCTATAAGAAACTGACCAATCCGGTTATTCTATTCACGCTCGACTGTGATTGGTTAATTTCCTACGATTTAAGACTTGAAACTTAGGTAACAATTCATTGCAGAAAGTCCATTAAGTTCGGCAAAAAGAGTGAAAAAAGCGGCGCACACGATCGTCTCAGCCTCCTTGAAACGCACCTCCTACTGTCGGCACGCCACTCGTCGCCGCACCTTCGGAAGCTCCGTCTGACGAGAGTGCTCTCTTCTTTTCGCGGCTCTCGCGGTGGATGGTGGCCGTTATGCTCCACGGCCGTCATGCCCGCGCCCGACCCGTGGTGCCCATTGTGGGATCCGTTGTGCCTACGCCCACCACTGGACATCGATTTCGGACCTCCCGCGTGATGGTAGCACCCCTTCCCTACAGTAGATCCAAAACGTTTCGTGTTTTTCTTTCTCCTTCGCATCCTTTCCTCTTGTCTATGAAAAAGCGCGTGCGCAGATATTTTCTTTCTTTTTTTTTTTTTTTTAATGTATCGTAAACCTTTAATTTCAACTACGCTTCTCTCTCCCGCACCTCCGTAGAGAAAAGAGAACGTATCCTCTCGCGGTTTTTCTTCGAGACCTTCTCTTTGCGCACGCGTCCTTGATCATTCTCTTTCACGGAAGAAAATGGAGGGTCTCCTTTTTCGGCAATCGAGTCGATCTACGTACCGAAAACGAAACCATTGAATCCTGTCATTATCTCGAATCGAGTACACCTTCCTGCGACGCCCTGTCCTGCCCGGTGTTTCTCCCTCTTTGACTTCGCGTGTCAGCTTCGTGTGTGCGTTTTGTGTGTAGCGATATTCCTAACGGAAACGAGATAAGGCAGCGGTGCAAGCTTGCCCGCGATAAATGTGCGATAGACGACGTCTGAGAAGCGTTAAGTAGAACCGGTACGTTTTGAATTTGCCTACGACTGGCACACGATTGGCGAGAGACGCTAAAAAGGTATGACTATATGCGTAAATTTGTGCAGGGATCGTGTGGTTGTGTGTGTACGTGTGCGCGTACGTGCATAACGATAATTACAATTTTTTTTTTTTCTTGGCAAAATGTCCATCTAAAGTTCTGCATTGAAACGCTTTCTATATTTCTTAGGACAAAACGGGATTTTAATGGTAGAAGTAACAGACTTTCATCCGTTGCATAAAACACTGGGCGAGACACAAAAGAATAACATGAAAAATTATCGTATGGACGGAAAAGATACAAATTTGGCCTCCGTAAGATCGCATTCATATAAATCAAATTACACCAGTAATACTGGAAAACAATACCCAAACTGTATAATTATCTCGATTTTCTCTTATAAAAGTTTAAAGGAAATCTAGACGCTTACCGTACGGATGCCAAAGACAGAAATATATGGAAAACTCAATTAAAACACGAAAGTAAGATACATGAAACACAGACCCAATCCCAATCTGAAAAATATAATTTTGTAGCTGCAGCGTCATCATCCCAATTAATGAAAAGTACCTACTACGGGTCTATGCGTATATCCAGATAATGTGTATTTTGCGAGCGAACAGAAGATCTTGAGATGCGGAGATAATTGTGGGAGTTGTATGTGTGTACGCGTATATTCTTGAGTGAAGTATAGATAAAAATATACCTGTGCACGATTCATAGCCGTCCAAAGTAGAACAAATAAAGTCTATGACAATTCTCTGCCGATCGGTCGCATCGCGTGACGTGCGAGTCACACAGGACGGGGATCTTTTCGTAGAAGAAAAACTTACTATTTCTTTATGTATATCTGTGTGTCCTCGCATTATCTTCATCTGGTAACTCTGACATAAATGTGTCCCTGAGGGCGTGGGAAGATAATTTTCTTTGCAAAGTGCAAGACAATTCAAAAGAAATCTAAACACAATTAAGTATGGACGGTATGTTCCCAATGAAGTTTAATCTTGAAGTTGGATTAGCGAGCGACGGTTGGATTTTAAAAAAAAGTAATCAAATCCCGCGCGAGAGGAACGTAAAGGAATAGGCAAAAAAGATTAACATAATGTATGCGTAGTCAAGCCGCGAGAATTATTAATAAACTAAAAAGAAGAAACAGCTTATCAATCCCTATATTTGATACGCACGACCGTTCGGCAGATACGTACACACACATGCACACGCATACGCACAGATATACATATTATATATATGTATATGTAAGTATACATACAATTAGATATATGTGTAGCGATTAATATATAGCGAAAGATGATTTGCTTTGTATTTTTACGTAATAAAATTATTAAGTACCGCGGGGAATTGCCGATTCATTCTGTCAGCCGCCTTCTCCCGCGTACCCCTGGAAGTCATCCCTAGTGGCGGCGGCTTTTGCCCTAAAAGTCGATCTCCCTTTAACTACTACACATTGCAATATTACTGTTTGACTTACTGCTAATCATCGAATAATCATCGAAATAAGCTTGTCCGCTGCGGTTCATCTACATCAGAAATAAACTAGTTTTACGTGTGTACGTATATATATTTTTTATATATTATATATCTTTTTTTATATAATAAAATATATAAATATAAATATATATATATTTTGGCTACCGAAAAGATGGGAATATGTGCAAGATTTCGTGCTCGGTGTGTTTAAACACAAGACGCAGACGCAGGTAAATAGAAAAACTGAATGATGTGTGTTATAGGTACGAACGAGGTAGAACGAGCTGTTGAACATCTGTGAATAAAAAAATCGCACAAAATAAAAAGGCGAAAGCATTTCGCTCAATTCAACGATTCTCAATTTACCGCGAGCGGTATTTTACAACCATGCTACGAGAACATCACGAGATGCGAATGATTCTTTGACGTCAGACAGTGTGTGTTGCGTAAAGTCGTTATTCGTAGATAATTCACTCGCTGAAAGAAATGCACCATTAATTTTGTCATGATTAAACATTAAAAATCGTAAAAGAATATATTTTTAGATTGGAGAGCGTATATAAAAGGGACATTGGGGAGAACAAGTTTCGCTGCACGTATATATGTATTGTCCAGTACGTAGGCGACGTGCGCGGTAAAGAAAAAGAGAAGAGATTCGCGCGGTTCGTAAAACTAACAAATTGGTAATACGATCGCCACGAGAGAGCATCCTTATATCATTCAACGACACCTATATATCCGCGTTCCACGCGGTAATGTGCATTTGATATCCGTGTGTCATTGCGATCTCGGCATTACGACATAATGAGAGACGATAAAAGCAAAACGGCTCCATTGACGACCGTAACGATAGAATCCATTTGATTACAAAAATTTCACTCTCGGTGTCCGACAAGTGCACTGGCGGATCCACGGAGGGGACCATGACCCCCCCCCCCCCTCTTCTTTTTGAAGAACGTTTGCGGCAAAATGTTTTTAATGTTTTCAACGATTGGCCCTATAAGGGTGTCTCAGATATAAGAATCGACTGTGAATACTACCCTATATATTTTTATATTTAGGAGCGTCTCTTAAATTAAAAAATATTTATAGATTCTATTATTCAATTCTTTTAAGTTAACACAATTTTAAATAAAACGTTCTACGAATTTAAATAATAATTTGATATTCTACCTTTTAATATCTGACCTAAAAAAGAATTTTCGCTTGCAGCGTATCAATAACGTGCAGCGTCTCCTCTCCTTGACAAATTTCTGGATCCGCCAATAGATAAACGTGAATTCTCAATTTCCACTAAATTCATAACCGCGAGGTAAACTGTGAGGTAAGAGCACACCAATGAGAAAAGCTTTACGTCACGTATCTGCGTCTCGCAAACGATAACGACGTGAATAAAAGACGCCGTTCTCGGTATACGGTGAACGGTAAAATGTGGGACTACAAGCGACTGTCGATGGGCGTTTAAGCGCGCGTTTAAAGTGGGCGGAATAGTCACGCATCCGCAGGTACCTAGCGACGCGAGCGTGGCATTTTCTGCCCAACGAGATACGCACGCGTCGGGTAATAAATAGAGAGGAGAGAGCGCGGTCAGGACACGAGCGGTAGCAGATGTCATCTCGGCGAACGGAAGGAGGGACCGCGAAGGAGTCACGCGTCGGAGAAAAGTGCAGAGAATCTTAATTTAAAAGTTAGATGACACCAACTCACCGCGTATAAATCACCCCAAGATTTTACCACCCCGTTCCTGGCGCCGCTTTACGCCCACTTTCACATCGTAGCGCCGTCGTTGACGGCGGCGCGCGGCGGCGGCGGCGACGGTTATCTCGTTTTGCGCTCCTATTTCTCGTGAAAAAATTTCGCTGAGCTACAGAAGTTCGGCCGCGCGAGGAGTATGGATAAATAAGAAAAAAAACCGCGCCAACGAAGACTCATTACCAAGATAATGAAATTCGGTGAACTCGAAATGCGCGCCGAGTATACCTGTTTACCTCCGCTTGCTTTCTCGTCGGTGAGACGTAATCGATAACGGCGAGAGCGAGACTTTTTAGATATTACGACGTTCAAGCGTGTATTACTGTCGCATCGGTTCGCGCTATCAGCGCAGGTGTCAGAAGCGGATTATTCGATCTGGGGCTGTCTTCGCACGCCGCAGGTGCGCGCGGCTGTTGAAAATCACAAACTGAGAATCTTCATTAACGTATTGATTCCGACCCTAAGAAGCGTGGCGCGAGAATGTGGATGATGGAGAAGAGATTATTTAGAGATTAGACGAGAAGTGGATTATTGCCAGCCGCCATCGATCGTGCAGCAAACATTTCTCATGGCAATTAATTTACCCTACAAATATTGAAATATCTCTCCTTTTTCCCCCCCTCCCTGTCCTCGCGAAGAGACACGTGTCTCGCTTTAAATCTGGATTCTCTACAGGTCGCCATTAAAACGGGCGATCGCCCGGATAACATATGAGCACACGTAACTTACCTCGCTTCTACAAACTAATTGTCTATATTCACTAATTGTATTGTGCATCTACGAATGGGAGCAACAACACCACCGTCGAGCTAGCCCGCCGCTTCCCTCGCGCGTCGTACGCGTTTAAAAGCGATTCTCACAATATGATTACTCCTTGTTACTCGATCTTAAACTTACAATTGCGTTGCTACACTCAATGATCATCTGTCCGTTTATCAGAATTTTCAGTGAAATATGTTCGGCTAGATACACCTCATCTCTCATCTCAAATGTGAACAGCCAGATGCTTCTTGACCAGTTTTACACGTCGATCAATTCTATAACTCTGATTCCTTGGAATCAACACCGCAAAAAAAAAACAAAAAAACAGATAATTGGTTAAATTAAAATTGAAATTAACCGTGGATGTGCGAAACTGATCATTAATTTCGCCATCGGGCGTGTAATCGATCATCCAATGCTTATTGTTTCCTTTCTTTCATCTTGTTCAAATAATATATGTATAATAGGTGTTTAATATACTCATCATTAATGAATAGAGTTTACCGCGCGTCGTTTCGACGAAAAAGTATAAGAGGGAAAAAAGCAGACACTATCAGTCTGCATTATTGCTATTATTGGCATTTTTATTGAAGGCAGGCCGTGCGTCATAACGGTATGACGCGACGCGTGTCTTTGATACGCGTAGTCTGCAGTTGTCAGTTTCTGCAGAGTAGCGACCGCTTGATTCCGGCCTACGTGTTTATCCTAAACTAGCGATCCACGCAACGATCGAGAGGAAATATCAAGTTATTTACAGACAGTCGGCCTACTGTGTCTCCTTCTATGACAGAAATAAATGTGGAGGGTGTCTCAGGGGAAGACAGGAACGAGGATCGAAGCCGTACACTCTGCAAAATCTAGCGCAGGTTGCTCTAACTATTTGCATCGCCGGATACACGGTAGGCAACGTGTATGCGTATGCACTTCGCGCCTACATGTTTGCGCATTTACATGAAACCATAACTAACTTGTGTAATCAATCGTTGCGCCTCTGCTGAGGTCTCATTTTAGTTTCGCGAGAAGGCAATTTCATTAATTTTTTGTAACAAGCAATACTATGGGCTTCGCTTCACGATCTGCTCCCTTCATTCTACCCCTCATATTATATTAAAACCGAACGCATCTTCACGTATTAATTGAATTGAAAAAGACACATATGCGCCTAATGAATTATACGTATATTTTGAATGACACGCAACATGTGCAGTATCGTTAGAGCATAAAATTGAGGGGTACAATTACGATTAACTCTTATCTCTCGCGCGATTCTTCTCTTATTGTACCGGCTATCTATTTTTTCGCGGTAGATTTAACGTGACTTGATTCCTACGTAGAAGCTAATTTCGATGTGCGCGCTGCGCCAGATTTATGACTGAGCAAGAATTCCATGGTATAAAAAAGAAAGGGGAGGAAAAAAAGGAAGATGAATACAGCGCCAAAGCCTTGTTCGGCCGACCGTCAAATTGCAATGTCTTCGGATTAAATTTATACGCAAGACCGTTTATTCTCCACCCCCTGCTTTCTCGAGAAGGTTCGATCCCGTTGTGCAGCGTGGCACGTGATACAAGAAAAAAAAAAAAACTACCGCGATACATAAAACACTGCACTGTGAACGCTAATATAATTACGGTTATCGCGAGTACAGTACTCTCGTTTGTCACGCGGACGATCAATCATGGAAAATGGTCGGCGCACGGACAAATTAGCCCGTGAACTCCCATCGGAACCACTGTAAAAAACGCGTCGCGAAGGAAGAGAGGAAAAAAAATGCGACGCGTCGGTCGATTTGAAAAGCGCAATTGTACGGCACGCAGCTCTCTCGTCGCCAGAAGTAGGGAAAATGTCAGAGTTTTCCCAGCCTCCGTTCATAAGTAACGGAGCCGCGTGGAGGGGTGGCGTACTAGTGTGTGTTCACGTGATCTTCATTGTGCTTCCGATGACATTTCGTAACCCCATTTCGCCGACTATATAGATTTTTTCTTTATTTTTTGAAAAAAAAAATATATCGTTGCTCGGAGCTCGAAGTTATGGTCGAATCAACTTCAAAAGTGAATCCTTGGAAAAATGTTAAATTTTATTGTGTACCGGTATTGTATGTGCCTTAAACAATATAGAGAATCGTCTTTCAAAATCAGAGGAGATAAAGTGATAAATCAATTCGCGTTAACGAGACGAAGGGTTAGAAGAGCACTCGTAAATTCAGCTGGTGGAAGGAGGAATAATCTGCAAGATAATCATTCTAAGAGTCGGCGAGAGTACTGAGCCTTTGAGTCGGCGGGCCTTTTTTCTGTTCAAGTCCTAGCCGGTTAGAGGTCGAAGACTATTCAGAAATGAAGAAGGGGCAGATGTTTGAATTCGCCCACGTGCTGGCCGCGTGACGTCACGGTGAGTGTGTGGGCGTAGCGAGGTAGCAAGAAGGAAAAAGAGGGACGCGAGTGGAAATAGGAAGACCATGGCGAAGGGAGAAAGGGCGGAGGGAAAGAGAGAGAGAGAGAAGCACGCAGAGCGTAAGAGAGGGTTGAAAGGGTAGGTGAGCGAGGGGCGAGAGGATCCAAGGATCAATGCAACGGCGAGACTGGGAGGGCAGAACCTGAGAATTCCCGCGGGATACACCGGCGCGACGCGGGATACACGATTGCGATGTATCGGTCGGTGAATTTAAAAAGAGAGCGCGTATCCCCTTATCTCTAAAAGTGCCCTCACCCTCTCCCTCTTAATTAAAAAAAAATAAAAAAAAAACACGGATCTAATCAAATTCATTCGATATTCCGCGAAAGGATCGCTGAGAGGACCGAAAGGAAACCGAGTACGCTGGCCATTGTAAAATCGATACGTGCGCTTCAAGTTATATAACGTGGGATTTCATACACAAAGGCACTCGCGTAGAAATTATTAAACGCGGTCGCATTATTCGTCGCGATTCCGTTTCGATCGCCATCGCGTTGTCCTGCACCAAGAAATTCGCACGAAGGTAACAGTGACGCGTGTCTCGGTTAAACCGATTGGATTCTCTCTGAATGAGATTTTACGCAAGATTTGATTCACGCTATCGATCTATGTTATCGCGGTTACAGATACGATGACTCGAGATGCTCAGGCAGTTCAGGCACGTCGAATTTCGCACGAAGGCTTCTGGCTATATGTGATCGACGCAGAAACGCGGCACATCCGACCTTCATCATATGGAAAAAGTGATGCACGGTGGAGGTAGGTAGAATACAGTTTATTTCTGTACTTTGCGAGAGAAAGAGAGAGAGAGAGCTTCACCCTACAGGTGAGCACCTGGATGAGTCGGTTCACAGTTCGCCGATCTCGCGTTTAATCAACTGTGATCGCATATTATACATCATACACACAATTCCCTCACATTCCTCCGATTTTTAGGAATGGAACATTCTCCACAAAAATGAGCGAAACAGCAAAATATTGCTGACACGTGCGTAAAATTTATCACTTCGATAATCAATTAACGGAACGGATCAGCTGATCTATATTTCTTCGTATTTCATAATTGTAAAGTATTTCATAATTGATGGTAGAATCTTTATCATATTTTAAACAAACGAAAAATTTATATATACAATTAAATCACACACAGTATTTCCTTGTATTTTTTTCAGTTTAATAACAATCATGAAATAATTTAATACAGTTTAAATAAAAACTATCGGAATGAAGAATTATATATGTAATTGGATTTTTTTGTATCCGATGTCTATTAAATTAATTTAGTAGCATTGCACACATATTTAATATAAAATCTTTCAATTTTATATTATATAAATATACGTATATATTATCTTACAATCAAACACAAGCATTGGATTGATCGACTACACTTTCTATAACCGCCTTGTGTATAGATATCGTGAATACGTATGTTCTTCGTAAATCAAATCTATTGGAAAGATTAGAGTTTCCTCCCGCATTGACTTTCAAGGATAAAGCTGGCTCTTTCGATTACCTGATGTTTCCATCGTACACTTAAAAATAAATTCGGCGATATTGACCATGTAACGACTTCTTTTTAATTTTACTAATAGCGTTCATAAAAAATAAATAAATACAACATAAATGTATCGTAAATTTTAATTATCGTGGTATCTATAAAGTTATTTTACCAATTAATAAAAATATTACAGCAAATAATACAACAAATAGAAAAAAAAGATTCGACGGAAAAATGTATTTAAAACGCGTAATATACAAATCATTGTATACTACTTAATTTAGAGAGATTAATCAAAATCTTACTTTATGATACAAAAATTAGTTTTAATTTTCGAATAGTTTATTTTTATAAATTTTTATTCTGAATTAAAATTCTTCAACGAAGAATCCAAATGAAATTTATATCGCGAGTGATATCAATCAAATGAAATATCTAGTTAATTTATAGCGAGTGATGAGAATATAATCAGAGGTAAATATTGAGATTGAAGAATTCACTTACCCTTCTCCGATTCGTCCGGCTCGTCACTGGCGCACTCCGGTGTGCTTCGTTCTTCCTCGCTGCTACTGAAACTTCTTTGTTGCGTGACGCCCACTGTTGACGTAGGTTGAGCGGAACGTCCGCCCTGCGTCTGATGCAACGAATGCTGCGAGGGGTGCACTGCAGAACGAACGGAGCCAGTCTCCATCGGTGTCTGACCGTAAGTCATTCCGAGGTCTGTACCCTGATCCTGCATTGCATTAAATAATCGATACGTTATAAAATTCAGCGAGTCGGTCCAATGATATTATTACATCAAGTTGCAACCTTCGTATATAATTATCGTTAATTGATCCATAACGAATTTCATAAAATAAAAAGGTCTATTAAAGTATTTAGTATTATTATTTTAAAAAATTATTATAAAATTCCAAAATTTTATGTCAGATAAATATGTATGAAAAATGACACATACTTTTATCTTATTAATTAATATTTATTAATGCTTTCACACAAATAAAATTAAAATTAAAATTTAACGAAGAAGATCATATTCTATTGTGAAGGTTATTTGCTATTACTTATTGTTATCACACTTCGTTAAATTTGCAAACTTTGGAAAACAAAATTATCTCGCCGAATTTAACGCGACTGCACATCTATTACCCGTGTGAAGCTGGCCAACGAATATTAAAAAATCGATTTTTTTCTTTATGCATTCGTTTGCTCATCGTTTGCTCGCAAATTCTCAGTTGGAATTTTCGTTTGCTCGATTTTTTAATTCGATACCAAAACTTAATTTTCTTGTGTCTTTTGAACTAAGAGTGAGCAAACGAAAATTCCAACTGAGCATTCGTGAGCAAACGACGAGCAAACGAATGCATGAAGAAAAACATCGATTTTTTAATATTGAGGGGCTAGTGTAAAGTTGGCCCCACAAAACATAATTTTCGTATATCTTTTGAACTAAGGGTGAGCAAACGAAAATTCCAACTGAGCATTCGTGAGCAAACGAATGCATGAAGAAAAAAATTGATTTTTTAATTTTGGGGGGCCAACTTCACACGGGTACATCTATTCTATTTTGCATAAGAATTGAAATTTATCGATTCAAAATTATCGGATTTTTCTCACTTGATAAGTCAATCGTTGTCTCGAATAGTTCTGCGGATGTTGCTTCATCAGACCGTCAAGCTCGCCTCGGTATAAATTGGGATCGTCGTCAGGATAGGCTGCAGGATGTCTCGGAGTTTGTTGCACCGGGTAAGAACCAACCACGTGGGGTGTCGGTAAAGTTCTCGCGTGAGGTGAAACAGACATTTCCACCCCACTGTCGCTCGTGGACATCCGGCGACCCGAGATCTACAACCACAGGAACGAGGCTCACTATGAGTACTCCGTGTAATACATCGCGAGGGCGCGGGCTGATAATTCTTCAGTTATGACGCCTCGACCTTTCCGTTCGTGAATAAATAAATCGCGGAGATATCAAATGTGCGAATTATTGCGAACTTATCACGGTGCGACGTTACATATTTATGAGTGTAAGAGCATCCAAGCATTTACGTGCGCCAAACTATATCTGCCTTGTAAATAAAAGAGTGCGTTCCGACAAGAATATCGGGCGACCGAGGAGAACGTTACCTGCTCTTGCTGGGAGTACTGTCTCCTGAGAGGACAGTTTCCGCTTCTCTGTAATAACGGCAAATTCTCTTTCTCAGCCGCGCTGTGCGCCCTCTCGAGTTTCGGTCTTTTATCCCGAGTTTGGTCCGCGAGTCCCTGACGACCACCCACCTGCAAGTCCTCCTGCATTTGCCGCAGCAACGCGTTATCCACGGCGCCGAGACCCGTCTTCGTCATCCATTGTCCGGTCTTCGAAAGAAGTTCCTGCTTCTTTCGGCAAAGTATGCACACCCATATTACCTGCAATCAGAAAAGTAGCGTTCTCGTCTCTTCTTGACCGCGATAAAAATACCGCGAGCATCGTCTATTTGTAACTCGACACTGCGAAGGAATATTTTGGGACTAATTGTAAGTACGATATGCTTCATCAAGGATTATCGAGGGAACGAATCTGTGCGCAAAAATGTTATCTTTCCAAAGCGCGAAAGTATCTTGAAACTTATCGATCCAAGTCACCGCGTGCGGCCAGTGACGAGGATATTAATAGGAAATTACCTATAGGAAGTCGGCCGGTTACCAAGCTAATTGGAATGTATAAAGCGGCGTGAGATTGATTATAGAAGCGAAAGACACGCAAACTAGAGTAACCTAGACAACATATGACATATCTTATTTCGCAACGAGTTATCCTCGCTTGAGCGCGTTATTTTTACACGATCCGCATAAAACAGCATTAAAAAAGGATTTTCTAGACGTTCTAGATCAAATAAATACGATGAGTATTTAGAACAATTGTATCCATTCTGCTCCGCAAGGTTTGAAATCTCGTCGGTTTTACGGAGAGAAATTCCTCTCCAAGTTTCTGTCGCGCTGGACCGGGCCATTGCCTTGGGCTATATTCTTATGCAAATCTACGCGAATCTGAGTAACGTTAAATTAAATTGAATAGATGCGAACGTTAAAATGAAAAGGGTAACAAAATAAATCCGTCTGTATACGTAGACGATTAAAAGGCAGTTGTGATTCTTCTATAACTTCTTTTATAATATATATTTATTTTTAAAAAAAATTTTCTTTGTGGTTATTAATTTGTCTTAAACATTAATTTGATAATAAAATAAAATGACATAAAAGAAATAAAAAATTATCGTTTTACAAACTTACAATTTGTTTTACGAAAATGTACTATGTGCATTCGTAATTTATAATGTTATTATAATATCATGCAGTATTTTTTTATTATGATATTATATTTTTGCATTTTAACTTCGTGTAACAGATATATATATATATATATATTTACATTAGATATATATCTAGCATTATTTGAATAATCTGTTTTTAAATATGAGACAAGTATTATAAAAGTATAATGATATACAAATCAAAATGGAAAAACATTTTGTAGTATATTCCAGTGTGATTACAACAGAAAAAAATGAATGACTCGAATTAAGGCGGCATATCTCTTACACAAGATTAATCATTTCAATAAATTACCTATAGTATACATTCTTATAGGCAATTGTTGTGTATTGGATATAATGAGGGTTCACAATTAGCGAACTACCGCTCGAGTCAAGTAGTTTGCACTGTGAATAGGAACTAGTAGAATATTTCATCAAGATAGAGGGTGATGGATGGAGCGTTTAGTAGCAAACTACAAAACAATGCCTATGCAAACTCTCATCGATAACACTTTGCTGCCCACTCCCGCGTTACATTGAGAAAATCATGATGGGGATCAATGACGCTGCCAAATAATGTAGAATTGAAGGTTTTTATTATTCTACGAGAACAGAGTCTTGCACGCGAAAAAAGAAAACTTTAATTATTACTGTAAGAATCTATATTCCAAATGACGTTAAAGTACGACGAACTTTATTTTAGTTTGATGACGAATTTGTTAATCTGAGAAGGTAAGTGCCTGTCAACCTACTTTGTACATGCGAACGCTACATGCGAAGTGATCGTGACTCAATATTGTGAATTCACTGTACATATCAAAGTTTACCTCAAAGGAACATATATCTAATTTTTGTTATATTGTAGTAGTGGTTAATCGTGTGACATATAATTTTAATGAATTCAGTTGAAACTGTTTGATTCGTTTTTACCTTCTTTATTTTATTTAATCTTAAATGAAATAATCTAGCTCTAGCATATATAGGTATATGTTTATATATTACATAATTATTTCGTTATTATATAGACATAAAAGTGTACGTGACTTTCTACAATAACCATTAATTCTTAGAGCTCTGTTAAGTAAAATTAGTCACTTAATAAAATTGCCAAACAGAATATGTCCATAAAACATATAATTTGTACGAAGTGTACTTGTTTCCCTCGCAATTACAGAAAATTATATACACACAACTGCTGCAACTGTTATTCAATCAAGAATTTATCACAATGCCATGTTCTATGCCCTCCACGAAGGAACATAAAGTCGTTTAGATACTTGGACACGTTCCTCTTGATTCGCACGTTTCGTTAAATGTTTCTTTAAGAATTATCGGAAAGCTTTCAATGTCGTTTCGCGGACTGTAAGTTTAGCGCTCTAGAAAAAAGGAGAATTCCAAGAGAAAACTATGGGAAATACGCACAGAAAGAACGATGGAAGAAAACGAATGCACTTGAGCTTATTATCTCTAGCTGCGAGACGAATTTTCCAGCGAATTTGAATGCGATCGACGTCGCACGTACGTTATACGCTTAAGCGAGTACCTTCCAACTAGGTACTCGCAACACCGACAGTATCACGATGTAGACTGACAGTACGCCTGTAAGGAAGAGTCCGCGAGGAGTTAAGAGAATAACAAAGATGCGGCGAGGAAAGGAGTGAAGGAGGAAGCACAGTAACAAAGATAGATGCGGACGGGAAGAACTTGAAGAGCACTTCATTGAGTTGCCTAGACAGCAATATGTCAAGAGTTCAACCCCTGCCCGCGCGATCTCCTTTCGTTCGCCAGCCGTCCTTCACATCCTCCGAAAATATTTCCTACGTACGTGTGACACACGTGAGGTACCTGCCAATCTTGGCAGGTAAAAAAAAATGGAGAAAAGAAAGAAAGGAGGAAGATCCTTAAGTTATCTCACTATCCGCCTGTGCAACGATTCGAGAGAGTTTCCAGTGCCGCGTAAATGATCGTTAATTCGGCGGATTGATCCGCATCGGCGATTTGCATTAATTAATTAGGGACAAATTAATTCAGATTACTTTATCACGACGCCAAGTACGTAGTCCCACCGGGCGGCGGCGGGGCCGACAATAGCAACGGCGATGACAAACCGGCGTCGTCATCAACGTCCACGTCCCGATACTTCGAGCACGAGGAACGATCGATACTACACAAGCTCGTACAAGTCAATCCGATAAGTCACTACGACGTCAACGATATATACGGCATGTAATATTCGCCCACAGCGAGTCAACGTGATTCCGTCTTGACTTCGGAAAATGTGATCGATGCGAGCGTTGAATATATAAATCCTACCATGTATACCAAATTATCTTTTATCGATAATATTATTCGAGGAAGGGAAAGAGATAAAGAGAGAAAATTATTTAATAAATTTTAATAATTTGATGCATTGGCGGATCCACTGAGCGCCCCTATTGAAGCCTCTTTTTTTAAAAATATTTATGCAAAATGTTATATATATTTTTAGTATTTCTCTGACATGCTTATCACAGTTTTGATTTCAAATATAAAAATATGTTTTATTTAAGAAACTCTTATAGATATGAAGATATACATAGATTTTATTATTATTATTTTATTTTTGTGTTAACATAATTTATTAGTTAAATAATACTTTTTCAACATAGTGCCAATAATAATTTAAATATTGTATCTTTTCATATTTGATATCAGAAATTTTTGGCAATTTCTGTATCCACCAATCATTTAATTCATGAAACAATATTTTCATTTAATTTAAGTATTCACTTTACATATGTCATAAAAAAAGCACAAATTTTCATAAAGAAAATAAAAAACGCGTATGTATTATGTTATATTATTGAAGTATAATTTAAGATGAGACAGCATATATATAGTCAGCATGCTCGTAATATCGGAACACTGCACTGTTCTTTCAGATCTTCCTCTTTGATCACTCGGAATGGACCCGAAACTAAATCAACTGAACCCGCAGTTTTATCTGAAGGAGTTTCCGCTTTCTTGAATAAAGCATTGTTTTTCAAAGAAAATAGTTCTATGAGACCATCATGGAACAAAAGAACCGACTTCTTTATTGTCAGCAACCACCTGATGGATGAGGAAAACGTAGGAAAAGATAACAGAAAGCACAATGCGACGCTAAGAGTTCAGTCGTCGTGCAACGATCGTCTACGTGTAGAACAACATCTGTACTTAGATCGCCCTTCAGACCTAAGTAGAACTCGCTTCGTATGCACCCTCTAGGCATCATACTGGGGCACTTCGAAAGACTAACCTATGAAATCATGCTCGAGCATATAATATGGACGAAGTACGTGGGGAACGTGCACAAGTCCGGCTTTCCTAAATGACGGCCAACCCTTTGAGGCAAGCTGACGCAATTACGAAGCGCTCTCGTTTTAGGAATCAGTTTGCACACACAAGGTCGGTGAAGTTTCAAATGATACTATCACTGATTCCAGGCAGATAATTATGTACGTCATGGGATGTTATTGTGTACACCACTATCAATCGTCAATGAATCACGTCGGTATAATTAATATGATTCAAAATTAATGACAGACTGATATATATGATCAATAAGTACACTGAAAAAAATGTTCTGGTTGTACCAATAAGAAGTATAATACAAACAAACGAAATTCTGATCATGTAAATCTAAACTCTTTGATTATCTTAATTGAATTTTTGGTTGTCTCACTTTTAAAATGTTTCATAAATTTAAATATAAATATTTAATTTACACCTTTTTGATTGATTCTACTAAATTTCAATTAATGCAACAAATTTTTTTAAAAAAAATTTCAATTTAATGTAACATTTTCTTCATACGAATTAAAATTCTGGTCGCGTTATTCAATTTCTGATTATCTCAATTTCAATATGAAAGATTTAGCTATATAATCTGATTTGTATACTTTTCTGAATGCAACAAGATTTTTTTCATGTAAATTAAAATTTTGGTTATCGTTCAATTTCTGATTATTACACAATTTAAATGTAATAGATTTAACTATAAACTATAAGTGTCTAATTTGTATTCCAATTAATGCAACAAGACTGTTTCTTCCATAGGAATGAAAATCTGCCAATCGTAATGAATGTTTGATAGATTTAATTATAAATGTCTGATTAATACTTTCTTGGTTGTGAATTCTACTAAATGTAATAAGATTTTTTCCCACTATAACACGTCTACTTATCATTGACGTTTGTACGAGATATTAATGCGTATATAAACATACCCAGATAAAAATATTTAATAGGTAGTAATAGAATTTCTTAGTAAGAGTTTATATTATGCAGCTTCATTCACAAAACTCATAGAATTCAAGAGTCTTCCGTCCTACGAAGATTGCGAGGATTTCGAAAGTTTACGCAATTTTATCTACTCGCTCCTTTCTAATGACTTTGACCTTTGCACTTTTGCATCTTTCTGATAGGAAGCATAGATCCATATTACCGTCAAGGGCTTAGACTTTGTCCGACGAACTTTTCAGGTGTTCTACATATAGAATGAGCGGACGAGAGAGTCGCATTCCCAAGTCGCTGCTCTACGGTGAGCATCAGTTGAGAAACGACAGATGCTGCCCGTAAGTCAAAGTACTGGGTTCTTAGCGAACTTTCGATCGTTAATACCCCATTGGGAATGTGTGTGTATGTCTGAGGCGCCACGAGAGTCGCATATATTTATTATCCACTTCACACACGTAACTCCTATAATTCGTTTATGATCGCCAACGTGTGAGAGATGTGAGGTGCAGTCGCTCTGAATTACTAAAACGACGAGAAATATTCTAGTAAAAAGGCACCGTTGTACTGTACGTAAACTTTTATAGATTAATGCGTTGTTAATATTAAAGTAGTTTGTAACCTTTTTAAAATTTATCGAAGATGGAGGATTCAAGCACCCTTAAAGAAACATTTCGTCGCGCGCGTGATGCAGCGGGTTTCTTCGTTAAAAAAAAAAAAAAAATGAAAAGAAAAACAGAATCCTAGCAACATCGAGAGACTATAAAAGTAAACGAGGAACAGAGTATTTATTGATCATTGCAATATATATCACGTTCCGAACCTTTCGAGCGAAAGAAAGCAGCGGCCACAAAGAACTGTGAACGATATCATGTTGAAACTATAGAACAATGTAACAATGTACGAATACATTTTTAACATCAACGCGTGTAGCGAAATTGGTCGAGAATGTGATATTTCGAAATGACATTAAAAAATTACTGTAAAAGTTTGCTTCAATATATTCCTTTCAAATCACTTTTTAATATTAAAGCACTAATCCAAAAGCTAACGTCCGCGATAGACATTTCTTATTATTTCTTATTATTCTGTAAATGTGCATTTTATATATATGTATAAAAAATACTTAGTAAAAAGAGTTATTGTTAAGCCCCTCCGTCATTTTCTTTCTCGTCTACCGAAGACTTGAAATAATTTCAAAATGAGGAAATACTATACGTCATTTAAACAAAAAGTAGTTACTGAAATAGTTATTTGAACAAAAAAAAAGAAGAAACAGTTCGCCAAGTCACATTATCATCAATGTCGGCACAGAAACACGAGGGAGGAAAAAGGACCGTGTAAAAGCGTACGACTTTGCTCGATTCTGCGATATGAAAAATAGGGACGATCGGAATTAGAGGCCCCCGCAATCAATAATACAGATTGTGGAAAACGATAAAGCGGAGAAGTCGATGGGTATTTTAACATTACACGTGTTCTCGTTGCATCTGCGCATTCTCTCGTATATCTCCCAAACTACCTCGAATCTTCCCAGTGAACAACGCAAAATCTCCCAGGGGCGATTTCTCGCTATATTACTGTCTGTACTTGTGCGATAATAAAATATTCGGTCTACTGATTTCGTGCTGCGAATGCGTGTTTCAGTATAGCGAAATATATCATCGGGTGTACATCGATACAGTTGATTTCCAGCGGAGGAGCTACAACCCGAAGCATATAGATAAACAAAATGGTCGCGGAATGGGTAGTAAATGTCGCATATTCTAACCATTGACATTTTTATTATGACGTCGCTTTCCACGTATATCAATCGACTTTTAAGTACCGCAAACCACACTTCATTCAGAAATGCGTTTACCCTCTATATTCACGAGACACTTAAGGGTCGTTTATACTGGTCGTAATCTGTCAAATTATACCGTAATCTATAAGAATTGACCAATCACAATCGAATGAGAGGGGAATAATCGACTATGATTGGTCAATTCTTCAGGATTATGGCTAGTATAAATGATTCTTTATTTAGAAGCCTTCGTAATTACACGAGAGTTCAAAAAGCACGAGAAAAATTAATCAACTATCCATGTTAAGCAAAGTATCTTTTAAAATATAATGTGTGAATACAAAACAAATAAGAAATAAAAAAGAAAACGGTCAAGTTGGATCTTTAGTGCTTAAATAATTCAGTGTGAATTTATATACTCATATCCAATTTTGCAAACTGTACGTCGAATTTAATTTTCAGTCTTGAGATGCAATCCTAACGAAACTAGAGTAGTAATATCACAAATTAAATTGACAAGCAATTTAATAATATTGATACTCGTAAACATCTTAGAAAGACCTTAATAATCTGATGCTGATAAGCATCTTAAATTTGTAAATAATTTTATTGCGAAAAATATTACTTCAGTCGGAATTCGAGACCGGATTATTATTTTCTAACTTAATTGTAGTTGTAAAAATAAGGCAAACTGATAAAAATAAGTAACGTATAACATATTAAGTACGCTTGTAGTACATGACTAGAATTTATATTGTAGCGCGTTTCATGAATAAGATCTAATCCTCTATAAATAAATCCCGTAAGCAATAACGAGGCTTCTCGATTCCGTTTCGAAGAATTTATTTCAAGAAACAATCCAGTACTCGACACATCTCTCCAAGAGACATTGTTCCTGTCTAGCAATTCGATGCCAATCTTCGAGTCGCGATTGCCATTGTAGATCGCGTAACGGTTGTTCGTAACGTCCCGGATCTTGTTATTCCGCTACCCTTTTTTTCGTCCTTTTTTCATCTCCATTTTCTCACTGACTCCCTAAGCAATTGCTATCTTCGACGTCCGCCGGTAGTCGCGGCATCAGAACGTCAAACTATATACGCGTCCTTCCTGATGCCGCTGCGACTCGGGAGAACAACAAACAATCTTTGAGTAAAATTGTGCGCATCGAGAAATCCCAGAAGAGCGTAGATTTGACGGATAGCGTATATTTTATTCCGCCCTTCCATCCACACCACCCTCCTCCTCTCTTCCCCCGCGTGCTCCTCTACCACGCACCCTCTCTACCAAACTTAGATCAATATGTTGCGTCATGTACCCCCCCCCGTCCCACCCACCCTCGCTCACCGCCCAACGTCTCACCGTCCGCCCGGCCACCCACACCTCCGACGTTCCCCGCGCTCCAACCACCCCCGGCACTCCCTCCGTGAACCAGCGCGGCGAGTGACGTCACGCAGGGACGCGCCCCATTCATAGGCTCCCACGCAGCGTCCAGACTGCGAGAACGGCAAAAAGAACGGAGCGCAGAAGGAAAGAAAGAAACTGCTGGCAGCGGCGACGACTACGACGACGACATATCGGGACGCACAATCATGATGAGTTGCGTATAATCGAGCGCGGTCGATTCCTTTCGAGCGAAACATTTTGATAGCTCTGTAATTTCGTTGTTTTCGCAACGGGACGCAATTAAACGATCGCGACTGTGTGCGACGCGACGCGACGCTACACAACGCGACGCAACGCGACGCGATGAGGCGAGTATGTAGATGCGACGCGACGTGACGTGTCACGGGGTAAAAGAGCTCATTTGGAACGAAGAAAGAACCCCCTTTCCTCCCCCGGCAGTCCTCGTCTTCCACCCTCAGCGTTTCGCGGGCGCGGATCGATGATGTAACGACGCTCCACGATGACGTTTGTCATTGTTACTTGCGTGTGGCCATGACGGAGACGTGCGTGCGTAGCGTGCGCGCACGTGTGCAACCCACGACGGCGAGAGGGCGGCGAGGGGGAGGGTGGTTTACTACAAAACACCCCACCTCTACCCCGCGTGTCTCACTACGTTTATATACGCGGACGACATTCCGTGCCCGAGCGTCGTTAAATTTTACGCGGGCGCGCTCGCGAGCGTCATTGATCAGCGCCCGGATTACTTTTAATAATCCGGAAAATGGAGCTCTCTCTCTCTCTCTCTCTCTCTCTCTCTCTCTGTCACCGGCGCTGAAAGAGATGAAAGATGCAGCGCGACGCTCGCGAAAGATAAAAGCTATTACGTGTTCGTAGTAAAGAGTGCGCCCTGCGCGAAATATCGCACACAGCGGCCGCGCGAACGTGTAATTTGCGCGCGTGTCCAGAAATAATCTCGAGATTTCCTTTCGGTAATTATTACTGTATTAAATCCGCAATTTATCTGTCACGAAACTGGGTCATTAAATAAAGCCAGAAGACACGGTGATCGATAAAATCGGTGTCCTAAGCTAAAAATAATATGGGAGAAATCTAATATTATATTTCTATTTATTTAAATCCCTATATTTATATTCGTACACGCGCACAAGTTGCATATATATATATATATATAAATATATATATATCTGCTTCTTATGTACGCCTATAAGTACCCATAAAACCTCCAACAGCATACTTAAATGGCTACATACCGCGCATTCTTGCGCTGTGACACGATAATAAATAGTAATACGGTTAACACTGCGCGACGATCTATAAAATCTCTCTCCGTATGCCGCTTTCATATATATTTTTGTTCGTACAAAGATTACGCCAGAAAGACCGTACGATTCGAATATGGTAAATCGATATTGTAATACCGCGCGAGGACGGAACGTAACCAGCCCGATGCGCGGAGATAAGAATAATATTTGCGCAAGATAATCGCGTTAGAACGGTATACCGGTGCAAATTCGACGAGCGTTAGTTTCTGTTTGCGAAAATCTCTGCGGATCCTGGAATGTGGTGGCGCGGATATAATTGCGAAGTTTTAAAAGTGCACCCGCCGGCATTCGCCGCGCTCTCCGAAAGCTCTGCATTGTACATCCCACCGCAGCAGACGTTAATCCTTCATTTCCGCGGATATAAAAAACCGGAAAATCGAAATTGCGCGCGGAGGCGACTAGAAAACAGCACTCCCGACGTAAATTAAGAGACAAAGTATCCGCATAGCCGGTTAATTAGTGACGATATTACGTTCGCACGAATACCGTAGCGCCATAAAGCGATAAAGGATTAATTGACGTACCGATATGAAGATGATGACGTGTCACTATAGATCAATTGTTTTGATGTATCCCGGTAAACATCCCCGGACGATGTGCGCATCGATTGTTATCTTTTACAATGCGTCTGCTCATAATTGTTTCCAGGCGGCTGACATTTTACCGACCCTCGTGTTACTGCTGTCTGATGTTTCCCTCTCGTTTCGTCGTGATTTGATAACGTTATTCGAGTTAAATTTACCCTTTCCTTCCTTGCCCCTCTCCTACCGTTAAATCACGCCGTTATCTCCGCCGTCGCGAAGTACATGCGCATATAATGAGATAATAGCGATATTTCTGTCTATAACGAGGGACTTGTTCGCGTTTACGCTATCGAGGTCCTCTATGAGAAGAACGTAAATTCTACGGAAAAGAGAAATTCCGCGAAAAACGAAAAAAAATTTGCGAAACGGAGTAGTAAGTACATTATGCAGTGTGTCAAATTTTTTCAAAAGAAAATAATAAGTAGAGCGTACAATTACGTTTAATCGACCGTAATTTCGAAAATCCTAAGCTCTTCATTAAAGTATCGATCAATAAATTGCTCGTGAGAATAATGCAAACTCGATAACTCGAGTTGATTTTATCACTTATCTATCTACTTACTTGCTAAGAAAAAAAAAAAAAAACTAAATAAAAAAGACAAATAAAAAGTGCTGCGCCAAAGTTCGAGATAAAATCAAGAGGACAATACTTTTTTATCTCTGTATATTTATACATTCATGAAAAGTTTACTCTAAGAACAGTGCGGGCCTAATGAGTTTATTTTCCACACTTTAGAAGTTACTCCGAATAACGATTGTTTGCACATATAGAAAAATAATATTTTTTTACAATCTAGGTACTTATATTTCTGTTCGAGTTGTTTTGTGCTCAAATGATTTATATTCCTATATCCAGTGTGTACCTCGCAAAGTATCGTTCGAGGTACATTATTTACATCAGATGCGTTAATATCAACTCGATCGCCGTGCATAACACGCCGATGGGTATCTTTCTATTTTTATTTTCCGTGTGATCTTTTTATGCCGAGGCCTTCGAAAGGTTTCTCCACGGTATGCCGAGTGCGGCGGTATAATACGCGGAAAGAAAAGTGGGCACGTCAGGACAGATACTCGCAACAACTCGATCAATCTGGCCCCAGGATTCTTCTGGCCATTTATTCGCGTGCTCCATTCTCATGCCCTCTTACCTTGCTTGACCGTAAAGTGACCTTTCCGCCGCAGCGTGCGCAGCATCGGATGTCGCAGTAGTTGCAGATGTGGCCAACGCCGTCGGCAAACTTGGTTTTCAGGCATATGTGACATGTGGCGTTAAGTTCCACCCCGGCTTTTTTGTGTTTCTCCGAACGTATCCGTATCGTTTCTTCGAGGATCTGCACCTCATCTTGCTTTCGTCTACAAACAAAGAAGCAGACTATTAAGAAGAAGCGAAACTTGAGAGGCTGAGCGTAATCTATTTTTTGCACAGTTCTCTTTCATATTTTTTTCTAGACTCAAATGACAACGAGTCAGTTGTTACTTAAAACTGATCATTTTTATAGCACTTAGTACGATTAATTATAGAGGAGTATGATAAAGAAGAAAGAAAACTAAATGAATATATACTATTTCAAGGAAATAGAAAATTAGATAAAAAGAATGTATCCTATTTCTGTCACTTCTATAATATATTTTTAAATAGATTTAATGTTTAATTAACAGTTTAACAGCTTGACAGTTCAAGGTTTACGGTTCATTAGATTCCGTGTAGAATTACTTCTGAGACGACCTCGTGTAAGAAGAACGATGGTTATAATCAGTGTCTACAGGATAAATGATGGAAAATTAACAATATCGTCCACCGTTGTATTCAGTGTCCAACTGAATTTCGTATACCAGTGAAGCTAAGAAAATTACCGGCTATTTCTGATATGGAAGCCACATCTCGCGGGGACGGCAGCCAAATTTGTCAATTCTAATTCTACCATTTGCGGACTTCGGCGTTCTACACCAAACCTCAAGATAACAGATTGCTCCTAGACTTATTTCTACTTCGTAAATCGCGTCTTGAAAGCATCTCCGACCGAGCGGTCGCAATCTCTCTCTGAAAATGCGACGTGACGACGTCACTCTTGTCGTCTTCGTTGCCATTACTGCGACTCTATTCCTACTCCATTAAGCCAATTTAGAACTGTGTGTCCTGCACACGCTCAAAATTTAGCCAGGGATTCTGCGAAAGTGCATTGTTACGCGAGATTTGCCGTCGCTCTCAACGCAATATTGTTTACTACAAAAATTCAGATCAAATATCGTTGCATCAATATTTAATTTCAATCAGACAAATCCTTTTCTCTATTTTTCTACAAAAATTATTCAAGGAAAGAATGCAAACTGCTAGAAATTTAAATAAAGTAACACCTTTTAGAGGACACAATCTTTCTTTATTCTTTCTTTCTATATATATCATAATTAGAATAACGAACTAATGAATATAAAGAAAGAAATAATAAATGATTAAAACCAAACCACTTATCGGATCAAACCGAAGTATAGATTGTTGTTGCAATCGGCTCTCAATCTTTTTTATATAAAAGCGTGGTGTAAGACTATTTATTTATCAACTTTCCATTTGAACGCAACGCACGTCACGTTGTCGGAGGAAAAAAAATGAAATTTATAAGCTTTATAGTTGACAGTTATTACAGCGCAATCGTCCGTTGAAAAACACGGAGCTACATTTAAGGTCACGTTTATTTCGTACCTGTCCGACCGTAATCGCATCTTTTGTTCTTTATGTCCATCTGATGACTAATTACGCGAAGAGCTCTCGCAAAATGCAAGTGAAATTAATGAACCATGAAGAGATGAAATAAACATCGCCTCTATAATGGACGCGACATCGGTACATTTTAAATAGGTATATCGCAAGCCGCATAAACAGAACTGTGTTTCTCTATTCATTAGAGAATCAGTACGATCTTTTTCCCCGTTTGTACATCCATTCGGCTTTCAAAAAGGGAAAGAGAGAGAAAGAAAGCAGGCGAGATTCTCTAATTATCGACTTTTGTTTACATCATAAAATGAAGCCGTTAAAATCATTATATCTTTAATCATATCATGCTTAACAATCTAATTATGTTTCTATGTGTGTGTACATGAATATGTATATATATACATAAATTATGATATGTGTATGTACATGAATGTATGCTCACTAATGAATCCACGGCGAGGAGCCGCCATGAGGATCATAGCCTTTCCCTTGGAGTCACTTAAAACAATATTTTTAGCAGAATGTTATATATTTATACCAACAATATAAATCTTATATTAGAACTCTCTCTCAATATTAAAAAAAAATCATATATTCAAACATAACAAACAAATGAGAGCTACGGTTCTCATTTATGTGTTTCTGATTCAATTATTTTTTATTATCACTCTATACATAATTATTAAATGAGCTGTAGACGCTCACAAAGAGACACGTCGAACGACAATTTTATAATCATACAAGGTTCGTGAAAATGATAATCGAAATAAAATGAAGGTGCACCTTTCTTAGTAAAACTGATTTTATCAGTCATAAAACTATTAAAGAAGAAGCGTTCACATATTAAGAAATAGAAAATCACTCATGTTTTACTGGAATGTACCTTCATTTGCGATTTATTAATTTTCAATTTTTTAATGTTTTTGTCAATTTTCTATTATATAATTTTCTATAACTTTTGTATTTGGAATCTTAAAAATGGTTGAAAAAAAGGCAACCGAAACATATACATTGATAATAATGTACAGAATAATAAAAAAAAATTATCTTGATATGTTATGTTTGAATATATGAATTGTTATACATTTTTAATATTTCTGAAATGCTTAATCACGATTTAGAATATTCCAAAAAGATCTTTTAGTTTAAGAAATTCCTAGATATAAAAAACATAGATTTCATTATTCTATTATTTATTATTCTCTTTTTGTGTATATTCTCTTTTTTAATATAATTAAAAATAAAATATCTTATAAATTATATATAATATTTAAACAGTATCTTTCAATGTGTAATATAATTATATAATAATTTAATATTCTATCTTTTCATATTTGATCTTAAAAAAAATTTCATTTGCAATGTGTCGATGGCTCTCCTTCCTCTTCACAAATTTCCAGATCCGCCAATGTATGTATATACCTATGTCAAATAGATATATATATATTTATGAACGGATTGAAGATAGAAATTATGTTTAAAAAAAAAAAGAAAAGCCTACTCGTTGATCAGCAAGATCAAATAAAACCACTTGCCAATGCACCAAATCTCAGATATAAGTGTAGGTGCATGTACTCTTGCAATGTGCAAATCTATAATATATGAATGACGCTGGACTAGCAAATAAGTCGTAGTTACAGTCGTAGCTGCACGTAGAAATAGGTGAGCACCTTGACGGCACGTTGCAGCGATTTTTAGAATTTATATCTTGGATCACGTACGCAGTGGCGAATCGGACTGCCGAGCTTGGAATCGGGGGTTGTTGGCATTGCGACGTATACCAGCTCCACCCCGATAATAGAAAGGTACAGCGGACACGCTATACGATACCGCGAAAAAATCGACTAAACATCGGAGAACGGAATTTTGGAACTGGGTAAAATTGCGAGCGTGAATCCTGAACAATCGGGAAAAAAGACATACAAACTAAATCTCCTTATATCCCCTTGACCGATTGTCAAATAAAGGAGACAGCCGCGCCACGCATCCTGACACCGTAACCCAAATCCTGAGTTTGTCGATAGAACAAAAGCCGGCGCGTTGTGTTACAACGAGGGGAGAGGGAGAAGTTACACCGCATCTATATACCTATATTTCTCTAATTACTTTACCGATAATCGAGTGACTCGCGCACGCAACGGTGATCACACTCGACAAAGAGTCGCACAAGACTTTCCCACTTCTGCGTTAAGAGCGATCGTGGAAAGGTCGCGACACGCAAGAAACTGCTCTCCCGTCGACATGAAGGGGTTAAAAAGAAGCTTGTACAGATGAAGTATCACAGATATATCCCCAGTAATTTTGTGTAACTTTCTCATGCTGCTAGCGTGTATGACGAAATATTGTAATTCAATCTTTGATGTATACTACATCGAGGTAGATTCCAAGTATCAACATCGATAAAACAAAGATATTTATAAAATAATAATAATATTTCATTTATCATAAACTTTGCTTGAGTTGCAAAAAAATTAAACCTTCTTACTAATTTAATTCTTGAACAAAGAGAGATTTCCATTCTCAATTTAAATTGCCAGGACGACAATGGCTATAATATGCAATACATTTTTTCTCTTTCGCGGATTTGTCTTTTATGTTTTATCCTAACGTATTAATATACGTACAATTGCGACAATAATATCATTTTACTATAATCCATGTAACGACCTGATGTAACAGCATTCAGTACAAAATAAAAGATCACAAGGGAGGAACTTTAGCGTTTTAGGATCATACAAATATCGCATACATCGTGCGATCGTAGATATCTATAAAATAAAACAAAGACCAATAAAACGTTAATGCTCGATAAAGGAAACGACTTCCGATTTGCCGAAATGCACATTCATCGTCTTGTTTCACGGGAACCACGGGTAATTTATCTTTCTCTCGGAAAAATCGTTTTATTTACCCATACTCTTTCGAAAATCGAAGACGCTGGTGAACGGCGAGTCAGAGCGCGAAGGCGATAATTGTCGGCTGAACTTTCTCGCGAGTCTGGCCTATTTTATAGTTATTCACTGATACATATTTGCATTTCTTTATCCCCCTCTCTCGCCTTACTCTTCACCGCCGACGGTTACGTGCTACCTGTCTGCAAGACGTACATACAATATTTCACCCTCCAAGAATTTACCGTGCCAATCCAAACGCTTTCACACCCCGTTCTACGAACTATGGTCGCGTACACCTATGCATACCCTATGCAGCTGCAGCAGCTCGTTACTACGCCACGTCAAGGCTCGTCGCCTTGCATTTTACATGCGTCTCTACACGTACTTGTCGTCTACATTACATGATCTCGTGCGCATCGGTATGGCACAGCACGCTTTCCTCATTACTCTTTCCCTTCGTTCTCACGTTCCCGTTTTTCGCTCGGTCGCGACGACCTATCAATAAAACCTGTTCACTGCGCAACGCCCGCTGTCCCTTTCCCCCCTCCCCCCCCTCTCTCTCTCTCTCTCTCTCTCTCTCCCTCCCTCCTCCTCTTCGTTTACAGTTATTGTTAGCCACCATGGGTAGAACGCCGGTCTCCGTTCGCGCAATTACGCACACCGCTGTCGCGCCGCCGCACCGGTCCAGTCGTCGCCTCTGCGTCCCCCGTGATAAGCGGAGCACGAATCGGCCGCCTTATTTTTATCACCGCGATATGGCGAGGCCGATCGCAATCGATCGCATGTACATCCACGTTACATCCGACACATTCGACAAGTCGATCGCACGATGCCACGAGTCACCTGAGACGCAGAACCTTGCTGCGAAGGCGGCACAAGGGCGAGAATATTTGCGGACGTCGAAGACACAATTATAAGCGATTTTTATTTCTGACCGCGCTTGATACAAAAGAGATGAGAGAGCCGACGTGGTAATCGGGAGCATGTGCGGGGCCGTGGATACATAAATGGAAGATGTAGGTGTAAAGCGGTCAAGGACTAATGAGCAGGTGAGCCGGGAAAATAGGTGAAACGATCCGGAGCAGACTCATTGGTCAAGATACCTTTATCCAATCGATCGGTTGTCGTTTCGTCCGCGTCTGCCAATTGCGATAAAAACCAACTGAACGACGTCTCACTTTTTTTTTTCGCGCCTTCATCTACCCTAACTTTTGCGCTGCGCTGCTGGTCTGACCATTAATATCTTTTATCCCTAATTCCGATAACTTTTAAACTTGGTCGAGGGCTTGACCTTGGCGGTTATCACTGATCCAATAATGTTAAAATAGATATCGTTATTACAGTTGAAGTTATTACCTTCGTCGTAATGCACACTTTTGAGTGTATTAATACGTTCGAATAAATCACAAATAAATTCAGAACTTCGTATATAAAAATATCTATTGATTAGTTTTATTAATCTTCACATTCAAATATAGCTAAACTATCCAAATTTGAAATGATGTGAAAAAAAATAAGTTTTTGTAAATCCAGAAATCGCAAAGATGTTTACGTATATCCGCTTAAGTGTTCCGCATCAACGTTGAACACGATACATCAAACTTTTACTTGAGTAAAATATCGACGCTCTCAATAGTGTTCATCTGACGCTATACAGTTTCACGGTTTTATTTGCGGCAATGGGAATAAAAATGGTCACAATTACCGAAAGCGCGAAGGACAATACCGGCCACATGCATCACGGTACGTGAATGTTATTACAGGCATTTAACCAGCCTGGCAATATCCGATGCAATAGAGAGTCCTAAATACCCGTGTGAAAGCTCGCGCGTTCTGCTTGTAAAACAATACTTCATCGATAGTTTCGAATCCAACGCGCGAATCACGCTTATGTGGCAGCGATAAAAAAAAAAACCTCAACGTATATTCTCGCTTTAAAATGCGATATTATCACTGGAGAAAGCAAAAAAGTTTTTAGTACCGAGCTTATAATGATATTTCGACTTCGTTATTTAGCGTTTTATTGAGTGACATAAATGAAGAAAAGCGACGTCAATTATTGAATTCACGTACACTATTTAGTTAAAATAATATAATTACTTGTTAATTATTTATTATTGATTACCTATTGGTTATTACTTATTATTAGTGATCGTTAATTGTTTACAATTTTCTCTCAGATTCAAAATTTTATATATTATTAAATGAATAAAATGATCATTGTGTGCACGTTGTGTTATCTTTATCTCTTTCATATCTTGAAAATTATACGTTGTCAATTAAATCATTAACCTTCTATGTGTTTTTCTTTTTTGCATATAATATACTGTGCATATTTCGGAACTGATACGCAACAGACTTCATGTCACAATGACTCTCTATCCGCAGGACATAATTAACAGTAAAATTATATCAATATTATAATTTCCTATCCAACAATATAAATGTAATATAATATACACATGTTGTACATAATACTTTATATTGTCGAGTAAGATATTATAACATTAATAAAATGCTATAAGCCAAGCAATGTTTACCATTACTGCGAATTTTATTAATTGTACATTACGATTTGACAAATTTTTTAATCTTTTATGAAGTGTTAACTGCGCGATTATTAACTACCCGCAAGAATTGCGAGCGAACATGTTTCTAAACGCAAATTAATTACTTTTTATTATACACGCTTATAATTATACAGTTTTAACTGTCGATTTTATGTCCGATATACAGATCAACATTACGTTTTAATCTTTTAATTTGTTTCATATTGAAATAACCTAATACAGATTGAAACGTTTGCGTGTTTGATTTTTATATAAAGATTAAATTTTCTAGTATTAAACAGCTTAGCCTTCTTTTCTGTTATTTATTTGATCAAGTCCGTTTCTAATTCATTTATTAATTGATACAATGTTACTGTTAGTTTATATTCTGCGGGTATTTCAGTTTTATTTTTTTGCTCGATTTTTTATTGTGCTGCTTTTCATAAATAAACTTATTCTACCATATGCGAAAGACATCGTACATACAATTTAATAATAAACGATCGATTTATTAAGACCCCGTAGGTGCTTAAATAATTATTTAAGCATCTATATAAGATCAAGTTCGTGATCGTTACGGGCTTTCGACTCTTATTAGTTGTGTGTACAATTTACTCTATTTCTCTATTAAAATTTCTTCGTAAGAAGTTGGAGAAAATTTCCACGTGTCCACAAGTCATTCAAGAAAAATGTTGGCAAAGTACATGTATAATTAGCATATAGTCGCGTACCTCATAATCTCATGATCCTGTTCCTCCTCCTCCTTTTGGCGCATTAAAACACCCTCTATGATGCGCCTCTCCTCGGGGGTGAGGTGCGACATGTCGGGCTGAGGTAGCTCCGCCATCACGGTGGTGGCGATGTACGCGCGTGCACGGGGTATGCGACGTGGGTATGACGCGGGTAGGCAGGCCGGCGCACCACCGACGACGTCGACGTCGACGGGACGTTAACGTTGCTCCGACGAGGCTGCACCCTAGACGCGCCTCTTCTACGACGGCTCTCGACGTTACGGGATATAACGACCGAGACGATATATAATAACCTTCTACGACTACGAAACACGTCTGTCGGCCTGGGGAAGTCATCCGACACCCGTTGACCGCACCACCGCACCGCAACGACGCGGGAACGCGAGCGCACCGGGGTTATGTCGTCGTCGTCGTCGTCGTCGTCGTGACGGTTGCACCACCACCGTCGCCGTCGTCGCCGTCGTCGTCGTCGTCGTCGTCGTCGTCGTCGTTATCGTCGTCGTCGTCGTCGCCGTCGTCGACTCGGCACTCGCGGTACGTTGCACTCGCAGGTCGCGCCAATCGAGACGCGGGACCTCCTCCGTGATCGTGGTCGATGACTTCGGTGTGGCCTCCTTTACGCTACGGGATAACGATAAGGGAAGGCGGTAGTAGATGTCCTTAGATTTCACGCCGGTCGATGTCTGGCGCGATACGAATTTTCTCCCCTGTCGCAGCCTTTGCAGTTGCTGCTGATGATGAGTGCTGGAATGGTAATCGGGCAGTAGTCGGGCTGGTCTCATGCGAGCACAAAGCAGCGTGCTCGTGGCATGGCCGCGGAGTGGTCGGGTGTCGTCCTTCTTCTCCTCCTCGTCGTCGTCGTCGTCGTCGTCGTCGTCTTCGTCGTCTTCGTCGTCGTCGGTGTCTCTCGTCGTACGATTACTGCCCGTCGCATGTGTATGACAAATCATGTTCACAGACTGTGAGGAGGCCCTCGCATTCTCTCTTGCAGCCCGGCCTCACGCGCTGCGCTGCCCGAATGCACCATCGGACGATACGCGATCTCGCACCGAAGGTCCGTGATATCCTCGTGATATCCTCGATCTCTCTCACGGACGTCGCTTATTCGCCCGTCCTTCACCGTCGAGGGGATAATTATAGAGTCTCGGGGGTTACGGGAGTAGTTCTCGACTTCCTAATCGTACGATCTAATCAACGCGCGATTCCGCACACGGCGACGGGGTGGTAACTTGACTTGATATCGGTTGGACTCTGCTGCTAGATAATGGCTGCGCCCTTCTGTCCCTCCGATCCTTCGAAACTCTTTGGAACCGCATCGATTGAAAACGAAAACGGGTCACTGGGTTGCCGCCGCGCTGATAAATAGGACTCCACTTTCGCGCGACTCGATCTTCGCGAGGTCGAACACGCACTGCCGTGCCTCGCCGCTGCGCTGCTGATACTCTCGAACGCTTCTCGACGTCTGTCTATGGATCACCGCTCCGTTATCCTCCGGACACCGCGACGAGGCGATGCGTCATCCCAACCACTGGACCCTTAGGATATATCACCGCGTTTCGTTAACTGGATCCCACCGTGCTCGCGAGGGACATGCTCGATGAATATCGGAGCACGTCCATTCGACGGATGGATTCGCGCGATCTCCGCGAACAAATCTCGCTCGAGGAGAAGTCTGCTTGCGATTCACGTGGCAGCCGATACGACAATGGCGCTTCTCGGCGCGCCTCTAACGGCCGCCGCGCGACGCCCACGCAGTCGATCGTCCCCGAGCGGACGGTTACACACCCACGACAACTGTTTCTCCAGCTGACAATAATGCGACGAGGAGTCGAGGGTTGTCTATCGCTCCAACAAGTTCGGTGCTCCTCTAGCTGGTGGTATCATCGCTGCGACGTCGCGCTCATTGTATCCTCGACACCGCGACCCGTTATCAACAGCCGCCGCGAGAACGCCCACGTAGATGAGGCTGCCTGCCTCGTCGTCACAAGATTAAACACCCTTCTCTTGGGTATACCACGAGTACAAAACACTTCCTCCGCGGCGCAACACTTGCTTCGTGCGCTCCGCGTCGAGCCGCGAGGAACTTTGCGAGCGGAACGCGCGGTCGGACACTTGTCACACGCACGGCGAGCGATGGAGAGGGTGCTTGCGCACTCGCGGCCACCCCGCGTCGCGTCACGACGCCGTTGCGTTTGCGTTGCGTTGCGTTGCTCTGCGTTGCCCTGCGTTGTCCTGCGTTGCGTTACGTTGCGCTGCGCTGCACTGCGCTGCGTCGCGTCGCGTCACCGGCTTATGAACGTTTCACTTCCGCGCGGTGCCCTTTCACTCCCTCCCTTCGATGCGACGTCGGAATGCGACCCGCGAATGCGTTTATTTCTCGTCTCTCCTCTCCCCTCCTCTCTGCACACCCTCTCGCGACGAGGGTGTCTCGCGGCCACGTCGACTCGCGGGGATAGTATTCGCGCTCGGTACCACTGGTGGTAAACTCTCCGTCTCTTTCTCACCCCCAACTGTCCCGCCACTCCCCTTTTCGCGGCTGTACGTGATCCCTCTCTCTGTCTCTCTTTCTCTCTCCACCACCACCACCTGACTGCTTCCCTCGTTCTCTCTCGTTCTCTCTTTCGTGTTATCTCCCTGCTGGGCTCTCCCTCCCCCCCTCTCTTTCTTCCTTCTCTTCTCTTGTGCTCCTACTTCCCGCGACCCTTCTCTTGCTACGACCGCAGAACGGGACGGGCGGGACGCGAACGGGGCTAATTTCCGGTCGCGAATCGACTTCCTGTCGGGATCGTCACGATGACACCGAGGCGCGAGCCCGCGTTCCTCGCGAGCTGCCCTTCGCTAGTTGTACGTATATCGCTCGCTGAGAGACCTCTATCCAAGGGAGGGTGGCCTTATCACACTTGTGTGCGACCGCAGTTGCGCGAACCGAGCTTTACTCCTCCATTCCCTCGTCCGTAACGATATACGGGGTGACTTAGAAATTGCGCTTTCTTCGAATCGTTTGTCAAGAGCTACATTGGAAAAAATGATTATCGTTTCACTGTCAAGGCGTTGATTATTTCACCCTTAAACATCTTTTATGCAACAAATTTTTCAAATGTAGATTATATATATAGCAACATATAAAAATATATTTAAAAATCCTGACCGTTATTTAATTTTTTAAATATAATATATTAATTATATTTATGTAAAGTTTGTATTTAAGAATTCTTTAAAGAACATTTTTAATTTCAAAAATAACAAACTGCTGCGGAAATATAATTTTAAAAATGACTTCTAATGATATTCTCGTTAAATTTAACTTAAGAGATTCTCCAAAGAATATTAATATATATAATAGAGAGAGGGAAAAGGCATAGGGTTTATTTGAGGCGCACTGTATACATTTGGTGCGTACGGATTCCAATTTCGCGTATGTGATGAACGATGTTAAAGAGGGGAAAAATAGAAAGACAACTTTGAAGCGCGATAGTCAGTCGAGCAGCGATACGCCCCGGTTTCGTGCAATTGTAATTAATCTCCGTTGCGTCGATCACAATTGCCGTCCCACAATCGGTGGTAGATGGTACCTGACGAATATCGCATCTTCGCGCGAACTTAATAAATAATAGGATTGCGGCGTATGTTCTGACCAATAGGCAAACGGGACGCGACTTACGTCGCGGAAAATGCCGTATTGATCGCCGAGTGGACCAATCTGGCGCAAACTTTTGATCGCGACCATGTGGCGCTGTATTTAAAAACGGATCCTGTTAAGAACCAGAAAAAATTTATTCAGAAAAATAACAATAAGAAGAAACATTATTAAAATTCATAATGTTAAATTACACTCGATTTGAGAAATTTTTAATTATTTCTGTAAATAGAGCATATTTCACATATCTGATCACTAAATGTAAAAAAAATGGAACGTGTATACAGTTAAATATTCTTCTTTCTAAATGAATCCAAAGATTAACAGATTTTACTGATTAAATATTATAACTATTTTTGATTTGCGTGCTAATAAATTATAACCGGAAGCTATCATAACTATATTGACACTCGATCAATTTTTTCGTAAGAATCTCTACACTGCACCTACTTAATTTAAAACGATAAAGTTAAACAATTCAACTCGTTAAAATGTGTATTACTTAAATTTGACTTAAATTCAGTTTATTATTTATTAAGTAATACGTTAAATAATATTAAAATAACTTTTTGCTATTGAATATACAAAATATTGAAAAAACATAAATATAAAGCAAATAATTCTAACGATAATATCAAAAATAACTTTTCACTAACTGAAAATAAAAATAGGAAATTACCATATTGGCATCTTCAGCAGTTCGAGCGAGATCACATCGGCGGTTCTATATAGTATTAAGCGCCATTCAGATTCCATTCAGCTTTATCTTCCGCACATTACGCGGATATGATTTCGACGGCCACGTAAAAGCTAAAATTGTAACGTTAGAAAATTCCCGTAAACTCAGCTTCATCGTTGCGTAATTTTGTTGTTATAACAATCTATGGAGAATTAGTGAAAAAAAACGTATTTTACGCTACGTTAAAGACGTATGATTTTCACACTTTCCATTCGCATTGGAAAATGAAAACGTGATATGAAAGCAAGAGCATAAACTGAAGCACACGCGATGGATGCTGTATAGTTACCGTGGTTGTTCGTATAATTCCACGTGGAATTCTCGATAAATCACTTCCAGGGAATCGTGGTTCCGACATGCGACTTCTAATGGTAGAAACTTCTGATGGCCGAAGCGCGCCATCGGGTAACCAGTCGACTACCATTTCTTCAACATTGCCAAAGTTTCGTATATATCCACCACGTGACTGCATATGAGATGGTGTCGAGAACTTCTTTTTCTTTCTTTTCGATAAAACGCCAATACGGGCGACTCCGAGCAGTCAAAATGTCGCGAAGAAACTCTACTACACATTGATGTAATAATGCCCATATCTCTAAAATTAAAATTCGATCCAATTATGTCAAAATTAATGAACTCTCATTCTTCAACTAGAATGATTTTAATAAACATAATTATCTCTGCATTTTGAAAACCAAAGTCGAAGAATAAATGGAAGAGGCTGACCCCTTTTTCACCGTTGTATTATATGCTTGCTTTATCTGCAATGCGTAATTAATGAACGAATTGTTACAATTACGAATTTATTGTATGTGTACGAATTATATAAATATGTAACAATGTCGAAGTCATTGTTGAACAGTATAAAACTACAAACATAGTACGTTCGATGCAAACATTAAGGTGCGCTACTTTTGATGTGCGCAGCGCGGTATAATACTACTACCAGTACATGTCTGACTATATATATGTAACACTACTGCGGCGTGTTTACTACTGCACGTCAGCAATGACTGCGTTCCGATATTCGCTACCAGAGCTGGAAATCTATAGTGCATGTAACGTATATTATAGATTTTCAGTACAAGTAACGAAGTTCAGAATGTAGCCAATGTCTGATGCAGGAGTTACACTTACTTGCTACCTGTGAGATAAAACAAAAAAACATGTTTAGTCCTATAAAAAAACGACAAAAAAAATGCAAATTGATTATAAAAAATTTACATGCAAAATATATTCTTTTAAAATAGAATAATAGCAGATATTGAAAAGCGTAACAAAAAAATACGTACCTATATATATTGCAGAAAATGGAATGTATTTTAATTTATTTCTATTAGATTTTTATGTGTCACATTTATATATTCATTGATTTACCTGTCGAATAAATGTTTCTTTTATTTATAAAATACCCAATCAAATTTTTATATCACGTGAATGAGTAAAGAATGAAGATATATGATATACATTTGCACGACATAATGTATATAAAATAATACAAAGCATATACAGAACAATCATTTACATTACTTATCTGCTACACAGAATTCATTACATCATTAAACAAATAACATTTATTGAATCATCTATTTTTTAACGATGTCACACAATAATTAATAAATTTCTTAGAAATATTTAGATATAGATATTACTAAATATAGATATATTTAAAAACTTGTGCCATTAACATTATCTCTTATTTATATATACTATTTTATATATACTCTTATTATACTATACAATCATTTCACACACACAGTTATAAAAAATTTGGCACATAAATTACATAGAAAATGCATATAATAATAAAATGTAATTAATTATTACATGAAAATAAAACATGACATTAATGTTAAAGATATAAATAAAATGCAAAAAATCTAAACAAAATTTAAAACTTAATTTTTCTTATAATCAATTTTTTTCATAATATAGACAATAACGATCACTTGTCACATTAACTTGAAATTTGCTTGCACTTGGATAGGATTTTGAAAGTTTCAGTTGCGTCAAGAATAGAAAATTTTAAACTTCAAAGATATTGGTCATTTAGTATCTATATACATATTCCATGTAACATTCTTCATGAAATATAATTTTATTAGTAATATCAATATGATAAATTTTATTCTATGCAGTCTATAAAATGCATCTTATTTATTTATACCGTTATTTACTTACATTATACTATAGACAAGCACACTGTATATTTATTATAGACTAAATTTTATTTTCAGCTTTAAAATGAGTTGAAAAAGAAATAATAATTTAAAACTCTTGTGTGCAAAATCAATCCATCATGCATAAAAATTACTTTTTTGTACAAAATTGTTTTCTAATATATAATCAATTATTATATAGATATAAATATTATATTGAATTTATTTTTTATACGCTAAATATAAATTTAAATAGACGTATATTTTTTCACATTTTCATATTCTGAAAAAAATAAGAAAGTTTAAAAATATACATAGATAATACAAATAAAATAAAAAATAGTTGTGTACAATAAATATATATATATATATATATATTGTACATAAATATATATATATATATAGTGAGACTGTATTATTAGACTGTACAAACAAATATTTGTATGTGATGTTTCCATTAAATATAAAGCAATCAAGATCCTTAAAAAATTTTTTTAAATTTTTTTAAAAAGAAATGTAAAGATTTGTTAAAATGTACAAGCAGCTTTTCTATAATTATATGATTTAAATTGTTATTTGGCCAACTAAAATATGTATACATATATATATACACACAAATAAACATATATATATCATATATTACAATTTTTTTATATAAACATATTTTTAATAAAAATTAACAATATAATTATAAAATAAAATTCACAATCAAATTAACATTAACAATACAAAAATCAGTGTAAAGTTTTAAAACAAATTGTTTTGTTATTATATTTATTCTTTCCAGCCTTTATGAAATTAAATTATCAATTACATAAAGATAATAATTATTTAGAGTTATTATCTTTATATAATAACTATAATGATAAATAATCATTACTGAATATATATATATATATACATAAAATATAATTTTGTTCATTTGTTTAAAAATTATATCATTTTTTAATTTTTTTTTATCTTATATATATATGTACATTATTATAAGTCTAATCGGCAGTATTGACAGTAATTTATTAATACACCATATTCTCATATATAGTATATTAAAGAAAATTATATTTCAGTGCACTTATAGAGTATATTAATATGTGTAGTAAACTATATTAATATATGCATAGTACATTAATATTAATACAATATTTACAAAATAAACATCTTTCTAAATCATTAAATATTTTGTTGCTAAATATTAGTTAAAAAATTTAAAGCTAAAAAGAATTATTTACACAATAATGTATTTACTTTATCTAATATTACTCATAGAATTACTTTGATTTCATTTGTAATCATTAAATGTTTTATAAAAACTAAAAGAATAACATTTAATATTTGTCTACTTCTTGATCATTCAATTTAATAATATTTTAACTTATTATAATTAAACTCTTTACTGTACCTTATGTTTACTACATGTATTTTGTAAAATATTCGACATGATAGTTTTTAAGTTGTGAGTTGCATAAAATTATATAAAAATTGTACAAATCCTATTCTACAATATTTACATAAAAATTCTAATGTATCTCCTTTTCATATAAACTTGAAACATTTTTGCTTATCATGTGGTATTCGTGTCTTAAATAATATCGAATCAGCTCGATACTGTGTATTTAATAGAGGCATATAACCGAAAACCTAAAATCATTAATTATATTAAGTAAAAATTGACAAATTTACTTAAATAATAATAATTTAGAATACTTAAATATAATAAAGAAAAAAACGTAAAAGTAATTAATAATTAAATCTTTTTACCTGTGAAAAGAAATTGATACATTTATGTCTTTCTTGAAAATGAGTATCATCTTCTGAAAGTGAAACTGGACAACCGGGACATCTAAATGTCCAACGTGATGTTACCTAATAAACAAACAAATATTTTAATTTTATTGCATTATACATTAATAAATTCATATAAGTTTAATCGTATAATTAAAATGCAAAGAGAAATATTACATTGCAAAATGTTTAAGTTGTAACAAAGCATTTTTATAAAATCTGAATTAAAAAAGTTTTAATTTATAATATTAAAATAGAGTAATGTTAAATAAATACTTTCTCTTTAAAATATATGTATAATGTCTTTACTTTAACTGGTGGTTTCCTTGTAAGGTGAGATATTAAAAAATTCATCGCAATGTCCTCACAATTCATATATTCATCAACTTTATCTCTTATCGCTTGTGGTAACCAATGTGTATACAGATATGTATAATGTTTATGAATAAAAGCAGCTCCAGTTAAAACCATGGATAGCTCGCAAGAATAATTAGAATTGTAATTCCAAGCGTTGTGATAATTCTGGTCCCATGCATGAAATCGACCAGGGAATCCAACTACACGATCTCGATGTTCCCTCCATACTCTAAAAATATACGTTAATAAATAACAAAAATATATGAAATCAGAAGACTGAAATATTGACTTACCTAAAACCAAACATGATTTCATCATGTCTCAAATGAGCATCATCATCAATAGAAAGGACGGCTTCTGTCTCAATTGCATCAAATGGCAGGAATCTATTATTCAAACTATTTCTTGGAGCTTTTATAACCTGTCAAAATATATTTAAAAAATATATTTTAATATGTAATCTTTAAAAATGAATAAAGATTCTATAGATAATAAATTAAAATTACATGTATAGGAACGCCGATATCAGGCCACTTGAGATCTTCTACAGGTGGTTTCGGACTATTCCATACCACAAGTACCTTATTTAAATAAGGTAAGCCATAAAGACGTGCCAATGAATTTATAAGAACCTGTTCTCTCTCATAAGTTAGCATAACAATTGTAAATTGTTCTCTTGGATAATTTCCTCCTAATGACTCACTAAATTCTTTCCCAGCACCTCCAGCACCTTTGCCAATAGGTCGAAAGCCTACTTCTGAGCCTATGAAAAAATAAAACGATATAAATATAACATGTAATTCTTGTATAATAATCTCTGAAATAATAATTTTACCAATAAATTTAGCGTCACTGGGAAGAACAGTATCAAAAGGTAATTGTGGATACAAATTAAATGGATCCATCCAATCATTCCAAATTTCATGGTTTTGAACTAATAGTGTTGTATAATTTCTCTTGAAAGCAGGAGATGGATACGGCGGTTCTAGAGGACCTAAACTTTCTTCAGCTTCCGGTTCGGCAATAATAGCATCCGATTTTAAAGGCTTTTACAAAAAACAAATAATATAAGTTACAAAATTAAATGTGTTATGTTAAAATGTACATACATCATATACTTTAATAAGAAAAGTGTGTCACATTAAAATACGTACCACAAAGCTTTCGTTAAAAACACTAGGGCTGGGTGTTTGAGACGCTGGTAGTGGTGGTATACCAAGTCTGTCTCTTATTACTGCTATGGTTGTATCCACTACACCTTGAGCAGTACTCATATAACGTTCCCATATCAATCTACCTTGTCTCCGTATAGTCAAAAGGTCGTTGTCAGGAACAGCACGCAGTAAAAAGTGCATTTCAGTCACTCTAGCCTAAATAATGATATATTCCATTAATTTCACTTTAATAATCAAAAACACAAATTTGTGATAATATATTAATATAAAAATTACCTTAGGTAGAAAAATAACTGCTCTCCTCCAATCAACAACTTCATTATAATTAAGCAAAATCTGATCACCACCAAGAATGACTGGTATCGATCCAGCTCGCAATGCTTCGTACAATCTTGCTTGCATGAACGAAGTAGTCAATAATGTAGCATTACTGGGAGCTAAGATCAATGCAAACGTTGATTCCTTTAATATAGCTCTTCTAGACGAATCAGTTCCACAAAGAGACCAATCAAGAGTTTCTACAGGCTTACTCTCCATAGAAGCTGGTATACATTCAAATTGAATGAAAAATTTATCCAAAGTTATTCCATTGCTCATATCTTTTAAATATTGAATAATAAAGGCATCTATATTGTTATCATCAATTATTAATTTTTCCATATCTACATCTGTGTCATCAATTTGATATGTCATCGGTGTACCCATAAAAGTCCTCATTTCTCCTTGGAATGACAGCAAATATTTCCTTCTCGCAGGTAACATTTGTGCGCATTCTTGCCAAACATCTCCACCAGGTGGTCCCAGAATTGGTGGAACAATTAAATCGAAATCATCGCGGAATTGGTTTCTATAAAATGTTGACTGTACTATTATCGCTCTGCCAGTATTCAAATTACTGAAAATATTTCCAGAATCTGCAGATAAATCTCTACGTGCAAGATTTAATAATATGTGATTTCTACCGTCACCACCCCAATAGGGAAGTGCTTGTAATTTCTTTATATCTAAAGCTTTATTATGACGTTGATCACTCTTTTGATGGAGGCTTAATGCTTCACCAATTAAGACTATGTATATACATGCCTCTGCTGGATTTCTAGTAAGATGCGGATTATATCCTACAATTTTTTGTATATAATAAGTTTTATCGCAAATAAATGCTTCATAATGTAAATATTTACATCTTAAATACGTACCTAACGTTTGTTTAATAGTTGTTTTTAAGAAGCCGTCTACATCCCATCCTGGACTAACTACCGAAAATTGATCTGGATCATACAAGTACACAGGGAAACCGCTTGTCAGTGCACATCGACTATGATCAAAACAATTGTACATTCTACATGATCTTGGATCAGTGGTAGATAATGTAACTGGCAGGGTGTTAATTAATATTCTCTTAGGTGGTGCTAATTCAGGCGTGTTTCTTTCCACTGCCTCTTTCTGCGCCACCTGTGCTTGCTCCACACTTATTTTTAATCTATCAAGATCAGTTTGTTGATGCAGTAACTCTTGCTTCAGCTCGTCTATTTTCTGTGTCAAACTGTTAACTTCACCCTGAAGTCTTTGCCTCTTTGCACTCAGATCTCTTAATTCATTGCTCACTGAAATTTTTATACGAAACATTTCCTCTATTCTCATCTTCAGCTGTGATGCTTTCATGGATGTAAAATCCTCGAAAGCTTCCAGAGTTGAAAATGTTCTATACATATCCCTATCTGGAGTATCAGATTCTACCTGAAAGTTAAATTGAAGTTAATGCAAAGTATTCTGGAGCAAATAATTTTTAAGAGCTTAATTTTCTTTAATTACCTTAGATAAATAGTAATGCGTAAATAATGGCACAATAAATAAGATTACAGACGTTAAAATGATTATCCTTGATAATTTAATGTGTGTCAACCATTGGCACATCTCCCTCCCAGTTCTATTGTGATAGAACGGAAGTGTCTCATAAGTATTTCCCACCATGATTATATGGAATTGCTAAGCGTTTTCATCTGTCTAACAAATCCTGGATACTTCCATCTAGCATTTTCATGGACTTCTGCAAGCAATATTACACAGATACTTGACAGACATTAATAAAATAATCTTATGAGTTTTATTTTATATTTTGTATGTAACAAAAATAGCTTTCATCTATAATTTCTCAATTTAATTTAATTTAATTTAAAGAATAAAGAGCACATAAACGCATTATTAAATATCAGTACCTGTCCACATCAGAAATTGACATCAAAATTAAACCTGGAGATGACTTTATCAGACCATATCATCGTGCTATCGATAACCTACACAACCTCATGGTCTCCTTCGTTTTTCTGCTACCCGGATCACGAGCCGGAGCAATCCTACGACTACGAGGACTTCCAACAGAGTCTCACATTCTACATCGTCCGCGGTCGCATCGAGGTTAGTCCCGAGTTCCGAGATGCGTTTCACTCGCATACGCGTCGTCCGCAGTCGTCCATCTGATATCTCCGCTCTCGTGGGACCCAGCGTATTATAGCGTATGCGTATACCATCGATTCACCCAATGCTCCCGAGATCGCATACCGAAAATGTGAAACGGCGCGACGTGGTGAACCATGAGCAGCTGTTCAAGAGTTATCCAGTTACTGACGTCAATCCATGTGTCTTCGTTGCGGAATCCCGGAAATTCGGAAAGACTCGACGATCTCTTTTAATCTCTCCCTGATTCCTCCAACCGCGTGTTTCACGTCAATCACGTTCGAACGGCCCGCTCGTTGTCGCCTCTCCAGTCGCCTCGTATCTGGGTTTGCTCCAGCGACGTTTGGCGGCACGTCGCGACGATACGTTGCGCATCCGCGTGATATGTTCGCGTCTCCTGAGGTTTTTGCCGAACATGCGCATGTTCATGCAATGTCCATGTCAAGCGTAGTGCGAGGGGAATAATATTTTGGCTTTCGGGGGCCTAAAATTAGCCGGAAAATGGTAAGCATTCGAGAAAAATGCGATTGTACGTTGACAACATGACGTTTATGTCGCGTTATTTAGCCAATCAGTCTGTCTCTTCATCCAGGAATTTCGCACTTTCGTTTTTGAGTTTTTAGAATAACCTATTTCACGCGCTATAATGATATTTTTCACGTTCACGCTGACCTCGTCACCTGAGATGATGGAGCAACGTGAAATTTTACTTCGTTGCTTTCCCCGCTATCTCCTATTTAAAAATATGGTTGTGTTAAAATGCTGTTTGATGCAACGCAAAACTGTCTTGACATATCATAGTGTATTTTGAATACAAGCTGTCATTTTTGCACATATAATGACTTGCAGACAGCCAAAATACCTGATTAAATTAAGATTGTGTATTAATATATGTAGTAATATTCTATTAGTATACTTTAATTATAATATAATAAATTTCAGAATTGTATTGGTATCACTTTCACTTTTATCTGTCACTTTTTTATTATAATGAAATAAATAATAAGACATTTATAGCACTCACCATTTTATTTGTGTTGCAGCATAAATTAAAATTTTCACAAAGGGACAAAGTGAAAAAATTTATAACGTTTACACAAACTGGAGAGCAAACTGCAATATATTGTTTAGCCCAAAATGATTGGAAACTGGATCTCGCTAGCGATAATTACTTCCAAAATCCAGAAGCTTATTATAAAGAACCAAAAAATTCTGTTGATAAAAAGAAACTGGAAATATTGTATAGCAAATACCAAGGTAAGATTGTTATGATATATTAGTAAGAGAATTCATTAGTCTACTTAAATTATGTTTAATATTATATGAAATAAATTTTATATTATAGATCCAAGTGAACCTAATAAAATTACTGCGGACGGTATCATGAAGTTTCTTGATGATTTGAATTTAAGTCCTGAGAGTAAATTAGTTCTAATCATTGCGTGGAAATTTCGTGCTGAAACGCAATGTGAATTCACTAAAGAAGAATTTATGAATGGAATGGTGGACTTAGGGTAAATATTAATTTCTTTAACATACATCTATGATGGTTGAATCAAAAGTGAATGTGCTGTGAATGTGCCTTACATTTTTCGTCATCAGGCGTGTGTATACAAATATAATTATTTTCATAATTATTTTCAGTGTGGATAGTATAGATAAGCTAAAAGCACGGTTAGGTAGTTTAGAAAATGATTTAAGGGATCCTCTAAAATTCAAGGATTTTTATCATTTCACATTTAATTATGCAAAAAATGCGGGACAGAAAGGCTTAGATTTGGATATGGCAATTGCATATTGGAATATTGTATTAGAGGATAAATTTAAATTTCTTCAATTATGGTGTCAATTCTTACAGGTAAGTAAATTTAGGATATTGCTTTTAAATTTACGTTTGGCAAGTTACTTTAAAATAATAAACTGATGTATTCTAGGAGCATCATAAAAGATCAATTCCAAAAGACACATGGAATTTATTATTAGACTTTGCACTTATGATCAATTCGGACATGAGTAATTATGATGAAGAGGGTGCCTGGCCTGTGTTAATCGATGATTTTGTAGAATGGGCGCAACCTCGAGTTCGTCAATCTCTCTAACGATTTTCTTTTTTTTTTGGCAACATTCTCGCACATGATAACTTTATTTCGTTTACAAAAGATATATAATTTTATAAATTATTTTGTGATGATTTTGAAATGATATTTTGTTCCAATGACGACTCTATTTTACTTTCTAAAAATGATTAGAGACAAATTAATACACATGATATAATGAATCATAGTATATACTATATAGCATCTTGTAACATGCATTCTCAACAATTTGCAATATATCGCTTCAGTAGATACAATTTTATTTACTAAAATATGTAAAGAGAGAAGTCTTTTGAGTGTTTGCTTAAAAAAAATAATAGTTATTTACTTATTTATTAAGTTCAAGTTGTGTGAAATCTACTAACCACATAGGTATTTGTACAATAATTTAATTGTAACTTTTGCTTTACCGTCAAAAAGAAAAAAAGCATTGCCTTGAAATTGATCATATTGTACAAAAGTAATATGTGTGAGATGTTTATTTACATGTGGGAATATAACAGAAAGATGCTCAACTACCATCGGTAGTATTTGCAAGCAATTAAAAAAACTCGACGTTCTTTTAAAATAATGTATCGGAAGCAAAATTGGAAGAGAAATTAGTCCATACGTTCCTGTAGATAGTAATTTCTAGAAATTGCGTTGTTGAAAAAATTGTTATTAAATAAATTCTACGATACTCTATTACGCGACACTTACAATGTATATAAAAACATAAAAGAGAAAGAAATCTGTATTTTAGACATTATACTATTTCGGCATCATTCTATTTATTTTTTTATATTCAATCGGGTTATAATGATGAGAAGATAAAGAGAAATTTATTTCTCATATACATATTAGAAAAAAAGATTACTTATATACTATATACTTATGAAACTTTATATAATATTGTTCTAGAGACAAAATATAATTTTTTTATAAACTTAATATAATAGTTTTAATTTTCTATTATGCGGTATAAGTTCATTCATGGAATTGTTACATAAAAAAGTCATTTGTGATATTCTTTACAGATTTGATTCTCTTAACAAGTTTATCGTAGGCATTTTGTATGTTAGACATTATCCCTTGTAACTACATTCTATAAAAATTTAGCGCAACAATATATTTAGATTTTTATCCACACAAAACATGTGGAAATTATAAAGACAATGTAAAAAATCCATTTATTATCGTAAATTGGAAAAATTGTTAGGAAATACAAATATTGCAGCTACATATTATATATATGTGTACATATACATTTATATACATATACATATATATATTATAAAACTATGAGACGAAAACTTTGAAATAAAATTGTCTCATCCACGCGTTTTTGATTATATTTTACAAATATAATGTGAAATATAGACGAAGAAGATCTCAACAAATATATAAAACAATATAAACTGATTATTGTATGTAGTTACATATCGCCAGGGATATACGTTTGCACAATGCTAAACTCTTTAAAAAAGGAATATACTATATATATTATTCAAATGTAAGGAAATTTATATCCGAGAATAAATTTTCCAATAGTAGTCAGCATTGTACAGACAATAAATTGTTTTAACAGCCTTAGAAGAAACAGAAAGTAAATTGTACATAATGTAAATAAATATATTAATCTTAATCTATTCAGTATGTCTGTTTAAATAAACTGCTGAATAAATATACACCACATTTTGTGTATATTATCTCTGTGTTTAAATGAATATTACAAATAAAAAGTTCTGCTAAAAGTCCACAATTATATTTTGTGTCTGTATTACTTATTAATAAGTAGAAAAAAAATTTATTTTTATTGTTTATAAGTTTAGAATCGGCAAGAAATATAATTATTAATAAAATATATCAGTATTTAGTTACAAAAATGATTACATTTTACAAGATTTTTTACATTCGCATAAAGTTCTATTATGGCCATTGCATTGTGTATAAGAATATAAGAAAGCTAGTTCGTATTTATTAGCGTGTATATTGTAACAATTCTTTAGTACATCCTGAATATACCAATTGCATAATGATTCCAATCTATCAATAGTCGTCTGTATCACATTTTTTTCAATTATTAAAAGAAACAATATTTTTATATATTATATTCTTTAGTATTCATGAAAGTCTCAAATTTACTTACCTGAGCTATGACCAATCCATGATTTGAGTTATCGGTAGTGTGACTATGCGAATCGAACAACGTGACCTATGAATAAAACTTAGGTCTTATTTATACAGGATGATTATTAATTGTATGTGTTAACATTTTAGAAGGTAAATCTAGTTTAAAACAAAAAACATGCTATATGTGATTATTTATTTAGACGATCACCAACTAAAAAAATACGGATATATAATTAAGATTACCATATAAATCGATTTCTATTGATTCTAGCTGCAAGTGCTTACCTTACTAGTAGTTTCTTGAAATATAAATAATATTGTACGTCCGCATGTAATAAGCAGCATAAACAAAGTATGACATTTTGGATTTTTGTACCATTCATGTAAAAATATGTTTATATTTTTATATAGGCTTGTTTCTATCTCCTCATGAAAAATATTGAACTTCTGTGACAAAGTTATTATGTATATATTATTCAAGTGTAAGATGTATATATTCACAAAATTTCTTCAATTTGTTCAGAAATACAGTTGAATAATAAATCAATAATATTTAATTAAATATTAATAAACTTACACGCGTGTACATATATATATATATATATATGTATTAGAATATAATTAATTTTAAATATTCCTATCATACCCATTCTTTTAATATGTTTAAGCTTTTGCCTCCATGCTTTAAAGCATCTTCGGTATTCAAATACGGATGTGATATAAGCCTTTTCTTAATAAGCCACGCATGAATAGCGTTACCTTCTATTATCGCCTCTGCCACAATAATATTTAATCTCGAACAGTTTTCTATATCACAAATTGATACATTTCCTCTTGATATTCGTACAGCCACAAGTAAACATATAAGAGTACAGGCTTCACTTACTGGGGATTATTCAGTACATCAAAAAATAAATGTTATTGATACTATGATGTATGTGTGTACAGATATTTTCAATTTGATATAAATAACAAAATATAATTACGTTTTTGCCCTGGTGGATAACGGCTTTGTGTAAATTCAGGTTGATACCATAATATATCTACTTCGTTATTAAAACAGTTTTTCATGTGTGACGGAAAGTGGCAGCTAAATAGTGGTGGTAAAGTCATATTATTCCATATGTTTCTTATTACTTATTAATTTTGTTACCAAATACATCTTTTCATGATTCATATTTATGTCTTTTCTAAAAAAGGTTTGATGTATATATATGTCAAGACATTTTGGATGCCAAAATTTTGTATGATAGTTGGGTTATAATTGTATCATGTGGTATATTATGGAAAACAATTGTATGAAAAATAGCTGCATTCATTAAATACAAATTATATGATTCATTAAAGCAATTGAATCGATCGATTTAAGTTATTAAGTTTCGATATACTGCTAGTGCCGAAAATCTATACTATAGTTCATGTTATGTATATATAATATAATTTTAAAATACTTGTAATATATAACGAAATTAGTTTACTATGGCTCGCCTTGATAAGTTGGAAAACCATTTTGGGGAAGGAAAATAAAAATTAAAATAATAATTGACAACTAAAAATAACTTTTTAAATGGTTTTGTTGTTTAAATAATTGCACAATTGAGAAAAGCAATACAACTTTTTTAATCTATCGTACTTTACAATCTATTTTTATCCAGAAAATATTTCCAACTTATTTAATACGAGAATGAATGAGAGCAAGAGAAATATAATTCAATATTTATTAAATACTAATTATTATTACTTGATAACAAAACACATTTTATTCATTAATTTTCTCTTTATAATGACGTTTCTTGATGCAGTGATATATATATTGATTTTAGTGATCGATTATTCCAAAATGATTTTTCTTTAAAGTGATATAAATTTCACCATTTTATTTTTTTTTTTATAAAAAAAACGTATTGTTCCTATGAATAATTCTTTAGCATTTAAAAAGAATATATGAAATTCTACGCACGTGCGAATGTATACATATTCCTTGATATTATATTTTTTATAAGATATAAAAGTGTCTGTGCTACACGTGTAAATAACATATGACTTCACAATTATGAAACTAATAATATATTCATGATTAGTTATATTATATAAGTTGTATATGCCCAAGATAACACAAAAGTAGAAGTATATTCCACGAATACAAAAACAAAAAACATATTTATATATTTACATATAGAGTACGTTCTATTATTCACTGCACATTATGAGCTGGGTTATAATTGTACGTACTGAAAATCTATGATATAACAATACCTTTCCAGTATTCGAATAACGGAACGTAGTCATAATTTACTGTAAAAATAAAAATACGATAAAAGTCAAATAAGATACATTACGTTATAATAATGTAGAAACTGATATAACACAATGTTAGTAAAACATTTAAATTTCTAAATTGACATAAAATGCAATATCAAAAACATAGAATTTTTTTCAAATTAAGTACTTATTTAAATTAAAGCCTTATTGTCAATTTTTCTTTTATAATATTAACAACATATTCATTTTCGCGAATAAAACATTTACCATTCTCATATTTATTTTTTGTAAAATTTTCATCAAATTTATTTTCTATTTTTAATAAAAATTTATTAGTTTTTATTAAGCAAATCATATGCGTGTATACGAATATGATTTATTTTAAGTCAGTTCAGCACTGTAGTTAGTCTTCTAAATCATTAGTTTATTATGAATAAACTAATTTTTTTCTTTTTTTTTTCTAAATGTATATTACACTTGACTTCTGTTTCAAATAAACGTTTTGTCCTTTTGTCACTGTGTTTGTCACTGTTATTATAAAGATGTGTTGGAAATTGTTTTCATAAATCTTCTATATCATATATTCGCACATTGGACTTATTAAATCTGAAAGCAATATACATGTTTTGTATTACATAGCATAGGAAACGTCCAATTAAACTTTCTTCAAGTTTTAATCAAACAGGTAATCATACAGGTATATTGAACATGTACTGATAAAAAAAATACTATTTATAATTTATAAAGTTTAATGTTATATATATTTTTTAATTTAAGATTAAAATAAACAGTACCCACCAGTGATCAGAATGATCTATATGTAGCTGGATAACGTGTTGGTATACTTGTAGTAAGAAGACGTGACCAATGTTCCCATCCCAGAAGCTTTGCAATTTCAATGCATTTTTCATCAATTTCTTTTAGTGGTTTTTCTTCATAATAGCGTGTTAATAATTTCAAATAACGTCCATAATGATTATTGATGTGTGCATGCCATAAAGATAAAATAATGACCTAAAAAAGATATAGAAATAAATCTTATTTATCATTTTAATGCACTTATTAATTATCTAATATTTATTCGAATAGAAATATGTATATAAGGTATATCCTATATATAAGCGTCAAAAAATTATAGACAATTCTTTGTCGAAAATTAAGGAAAGTTTTTATATAAACATATACTCTTATATACCTTTCAGAGGAGTTACATTCTTTCAAAAGGAGAAGTAAAAATTAATTTTTTTTATCAATAAATGTCCCTTTTTACTAATAAAAAATATTCACTAAATTTTATTTTTCTAATCTTTGTTATGCTGTTATGTTTATGTTTTGTAAAATTTTAACAAAACATAAAAATTTTTACCTATCCCTTTAAAAATTAATCCCTTTTATAGGGATAATATATATTATTCTTGTGCATTACAAAAAAATAGCTTTAAACATAATAATGATAATATTATTTTTACCTTATTGTCAGTAGGTTCAGCGAATTTCTGTACTTCTTGCCAATGATGTGTAACACTTTCAAGTAAATGTTCAAAAGATCCATCTCCCTCTCCAGTTTTTGTTCCATGTACATACAACCGCGCCAATGCACAGCCTTTTCTCACTAATCCTTCAATCAAACTATTCTTTTGCTTATCCATAGTAACTTTTATTTTAGCCGCATCAGGACGCTGATCGTTTTTCAATCCATAATATGCTAATAACTTATCTTGATCAATATTAGTGATCACAGAGTCAGCAACTGTTATTATTTGATTGGCAAACGCAATAGCGTTTTCTGAAAGATCATTCTGTGGTACATGTCGCCGTGCCTCCGAAGAATCCAACGATATTAACATGGCAGTGTGGACAGGTAAATGATCTGAGAAGGCACCCTTCAATTCTCCGTACAACGTATTAGTGTGATCACCAGGTTCTGTTACAAATAAAAACAGAATTCATTAGTATCGTAAAAATAAATTTTCAATTAATGTATATGATAAATGTCATATATATTAAAGGCCACGTTTGTACACATGTAGATATTCATGTTAGATTTGTTATATTATGTGATAACAAATATCAGTGTTCTCAAACAAACTATGTATGCTGTTAATGTAAATAGTTTGTTTTATTAAATATAGTAAAAGGATAAAAACTAATTATGGGATACATATTTGACATATAAATATTTGTATAAAGTCAGATAAATGCAACAATTGTAATTACATGCTCAAAAGTACACATGTATCTTATATGGATATAAAAGGAAATAATATATTCACATTATGGAGAAAAATACATAAATGTTCACATTTTAAATTCAACCCAACTTACTTATTGATGGTGCTAATTGATGGAATATAAACCGGAAAAAAAGATAAAAAAATATATGATAATACTATATAAATATGATAATACTAAATAACACTAAATTATTCTCAAAATTTACATCTAATGTATATCTAAACATTACAATATCTAAATGTTAGATTACCAAATTTGGCAAGGTAATTGCATTTTAAATCTCTTATTGCTTCCTGGTATTCATCCCACTTTGTAGTTTTCTCTTTCTCAGATTTAGTAGTAGAGCTGACATTTTTCTTGTTAGGATCAGATATGATGTATTTAAATACATGACTATCCACCTTCTTTCCAATATCATCTTTACAGAAAGTCAATGTTCCTTGAAGATAACTACCAGGGGTAGCGTATTTGGATACTCTTTGCAAAAAGAAAAGAAAAATATTTAATGTATATCAAGTTATTAAAATTTTATATTTTAATAATAAATACAGCAGTTTTTTTGCTATTTTATTTTTGTTATATGTATTACATGCTGAAGCTAAATAGAACAGGAAAATAGATTAAATACTGTAAGAAGAGCGGCAGTAATAGTGGTAATAATATATATATATATATGTATATATCTATATATGAAAAATAAATATTTTATATATAACAGAATATAATCTCGCGCGCGCAGAGAAATAATATACTCCATTCATATCAAACGTACTAATATATTACATTAGCATATAAAAGCGTAATTTGTATATGTAAACACTCAAATAATTTCTTGAAAAATAAATATTTATAAGTAATAAAAGTTGGACAATAAAATTTGAAAAAATGACTATATAAATATAGATATGAAATCTCTATGAAGAAATTTTTAATATTTGCAACATTTTTGAAGAACAGTAACGTCAAATTAATTGGAAATAGTAGTAAAAGCAGTAGTTTTTTAATATATATATACGTAGGCAAATTTTATTTAATACTATATAAATTTGATTTATTTGTATTGTTTGAATAAACATAGATCAAAATTGACATACATTACTTATCTGATATATGTTGATGTATTTGTTTCAACTAGAAAAGAATAAAAAGAGAAATAAAAATTTGCCTATGTAAATTTGCTTTTTTTGAATATACCTTTTCTTGAAATAAGCAATATTTTGATATTGTGTATCTTGTATGCAATATCTTGATTAAAGACAGACATAAGCATGCATTTAAAAATATGTTGTCATATAACTGAACAGCAAAAAAAAAGTTCTTGATTTTATTTAAAGCTTTCAAATGCAAAGTATGTATAAAATTGTATCATAAACTCACTTGTTTTCAGTGCTGCAATGTAAGATAAAAAAAAAAGATCTTAATAGCATTTTAGCACTAAATAATATATTACATTATCAAATATCTCTAAATAAATGTCATAAAATTTACATATATGTATATATTTTATAATCAATTTAGCATCGATGATTTCTTAGCGAAAACGCGCTCACGCGTGTATGTGTGTGCATGTGTTCACAATTTTTTAAATTTATAATTTGATTTATAAACAGTTGCAAATAAAAAAACTTTATAGGAATTTAATTCCAAAAAGAACCGGAATATAAAAATTGTATTACTTACACAAATGTAAGAAAATTTTGTTTTAATAAAATTTTAATACAAAAATCAATATTAAATGTAAGATATTTAATTTTAAAAAATAAAGAATTGTATAAAAGAATTCTAATAAATTTTTTACTAAGAAAAAACGGTACCAAATTGTCAAAGAAAATGTGTGTAAATTTTATGACATCAATTTAGAAACATCTTACATATATATAAAATATCGATTTATAATATTTTTATAAACGGTTTATATGTACACAAATTGCGTATGCTTAAAATGTATTTTTGTTCAAAAAAATCTTCATATAAATATTTTAATTCGCATATATTTAACTTAATAATCAAATAAAAACAAAACAGTTGGTAACCAAGTAAAAATCATACATTCAAGTATATTACTATAATATGATAGATATTTTCAAATCGTAAAATCATTACGAGTTTATATACAAAATATATTTTTATTTACGAAAATACCAAATTTTGTATTGATAGAATATTTCAGAGTATTTTTTATATTTTAAGCATATAATTGATTAACATGTGAAACAAGTGTGCGATAAAGGTGATATATTGAGAATACATTAATAATTTACTTTTAATATATGAAATATATGCAAAAGTATATGATGTGTATACAATGTAAAAAGTGTACTAAATATACAAAAAATTTTAATATTTAACTTAAAGGTATAAGCGTATAAAATAATCAACTAACTTATAGTATTTTTTTTAATAATAAAATGTTGCAATTAGAAACCTTAAATAAATATTTTGGAAATTTTTTGGTCCCAATTATAAAATTTTCTTTATAGAAAACTTTCATAGTTGCAGATTAGTCTTATGCAAATAATTATTAAATACTTAGCTACATCTATCATGATCAGAGCAAATTTAGATATGTTAAACTATATTAATTTACGTATATCTATAATACAAATACTAGGAAAAATATATTACATATATAGATATAAATGTAAACACTTACTTGCTTTCATTAGACAGTGGAGCAATATACAGAGGAAGAATATGGCCAGGTGGAATACATGCAGCAACCATTTTTTTTCCACCAATAATCGCTTGAGATTGATTGGCATAAATGTCCAAATTAATTGGTGTATTAAGCTTTTGACTCAATAGTAACGGCATGTCTGTCAATCTTTCCAACAAATCCTTTTTCTCATGACGTATATGCATTTTCAAAGTGTAGTCTCCCTTTTCTAATTTATGAATTGTATACTGTAATAAATTAATATTATTTTCGTATGTTAAATGAAATTGTACTAGGCCAAGTTCCACATTTAGATCTTATCTAAAAATATTAGATCCTATCTTATAAATTGTTATATCATTATTGTGAAAATACAATCGTAAATATATTTTTATCATTAAAGAAATATTATTGTATATGTCATATATTAAAATACATAAAAATGTACTTCTATAACGACAAATCCAATATAATATTTCATTATATATCTACTTTAAGCATTAAAGTAAAAAACTCACTTTAGATGGATATGCATCTCCACAACTTATCAATTGTTTATTACTGTCGTAAATCATCCACATTTGGCTTTCATACTCGCTTTCATACAACAAATCACTGAGCAGTGCAGCATTTGGTGTGATCTCAGTTGATTTTGCCGAGTGGAATGTGTACATTAGTTGTAACTCATATATTTGTCGTGATGGTGGAATAATATCACGTGCTCGTAAAGGAGCAATTTTCGATTCATTAGGCCTATAATGTTACATAATAAAATATATTTCGTAAACATTAGTATAGAAATAAGATGCAGATCTCAGATCAAACATACTTTAAAACTTGAACAGATGTTTTCAGAGAAATGTTGGGTACAACTTCTTCGTTTCTAAGAGAGCTGCGTAATTCAAGACGATTTATGCCATCTCCAGATAGCATTGTAAGATTACCGTTAATCATATGAATTCCATGAAATTCTATACAATAATCAACAAACATATCGCCAAGATTTGCCCAATATTTTGCAATAACTACTTCCAAAATTAATCCACCCTAAAAAAATTATTTGCATATAGAGATGTAATAAACTAAACGATTACAAATTGAATCTTTTAAGAATATGTTTATACATATTTAAACATAAATATTTTATACCTGAACAGCAAATGGTTGAACAGTTTCCGATTGAGATGTAACACTTATTATTCTGTTAACTTCAAGAGTTTTACAGGCTAAACGAGGTTTTAATTGAATAGCGTGCATCACAAATCTACCAGTCTTATCCTTTTCTGTGCTTTTTAATCTAAGAACTGATTCAAATATAAAAAATAAAATATAATGTATATAATATTATCTAAATTATATTAAATAATTCTTTATAACAAGATAATCTTTGATATATTACCTGCCCAAGTAGCATCTTCTGGAACAAGAATAAAATGACGCTGAATTGTATTAGGTTTAAATAATACATTTGTGTATGTTAAGTCTGGAAGAAGTGCAGTCTTCGATATTGTCAATGGTTGGACAACAGTTACCGGAATTTGAAATATTGGTCCTTTCGCGATATTAGTTACGTCATACGCTCGTACACTAAAAATTATATGAACGTAAACTTATAATTGCAATAACTTTAAACTATATGATTGATATAATAATGCAATTTAAAATAATTTTTACCTAGTAGCATGAACACCTTCTGGTAAATTAGTAGCTTCAACTCTAATAGCAAAAGCACGAGACATATGCATCAAATCAAGATGTGTCGGAAATTGGACCCAGGAAGCATCACATACCAATGTTAGCTTCAGATTAAAATCTATTTTGCGTGCTGGATCTATAAAATAACGTAAATTTATTTGTACAAAAATATTATTTTATTAAAATATTATTTTATATTATTCATTTTAGAGAAATCTGATATCGTGATAACAAAAATAAATAAAGAACAATTACAGAAAATTGTTATGTACTATGTTACCTATATTTTCGCTATTTATAAATACTGGTTCGACTGTAATTGCATAATCCTTTGCACGATCAATGACACCTGCTCTCATATGAATGCCTTTAGAATTATTAACGCCGCAATTGATAGCAAAGCGTACATCTCTTTCGGGTGCATCACAACATGAAATGAGATTATCAAATGCACGTTCGACTTGTAATAGGCCTGAGCCTTGTGCAAATGGATCTAAATTGGGTACATAAAGAGCAGTATTTTCAAGCGCCCTTTTTATACTATAAGGAGAGTATAAACAACCCTTGGCAAGAAGACCTGATATAAGAACCGCTAAAAATAAAAAAGTATAGCATAAATATTCTTATAATCACATCGAAATTTAATATGTCATAAATATATATAATATATATATATATATATAAAAATTTCGATACATACCAACTGCTCCAGTAACATGTGGACTTGCCATACTTGTACCATTCATAAGTTGACTTTTTCTAAGAGTAAAATTTGGAACGCTGGTAATGGCACCTCCTGGTGCACATACTGTTACACCAGCACCTCCATCTATCATTGGACCACGGGAGGACCAAGTATATGGCATGCCTGGCATCTTTTCTCTTAAAGAATATTCAGCTACCATCATATCAGGTGATACATAAGCACCAACACTAATAATACTGTTTGAACTGATGTCTGGAGGAGTTCCTATATATATTTTTATTATTAGATATAAGATCAAGACACATAGCGCAATAAAAATTATCTAAGTATATTTTGTGTTTGTAATATTAATATAAATGTGATAATAAAATTAAATGTTAAGAAGCTGATGTAACAGAATATGTGTGAAGAGAGAATAATGAATTTTATATTATATTTACCAATAGTACACAAAGCTGGACCCAGATTACCAGCAGATGCAACCCATGTTACACCATATTCATCGATAACTTCATTCATTAATTCTCCTATTCTACCTGTATTTGACCAATGAGCATGTTCACCATAACTCATGTTTATAACATGAATCTTCTCTTTACGTTGCATTATATGAATCATTGCCCGTACAACAGAGGTTCCAGTTTCCATTGTACCAATACGTCCATCACCGACAGTTAGCGAAATAATTTGGGCTCCTGGTGCTACTCCATTCAATTCTGGATTATCAGGAAAATATGCAGCTGCAATCGATGCAACATGTGTCCCATGACTCGCTGTAATATAATTTAATTAAAAGTAATAGAAAAATCAACATTTAACTTCATAAAAATTTAACATAACATTTTTGTCATACTTACAACATAAACTGACAATTTCTAATGTATTGCCTTCATCATGAATATTAATACTAATATTTAACTGATCTTCTTGTGTAAGAGGAGCAAAATCTCTCGTGATAGAATATTCACCAAGAAAAACGCCAGATTCCAAGTTACCCACTTCAGAAGTATCAATACATGTTCTGTTATAGAAAAGATCAAATCAAACAAATAAAACATCAAATCAAACGAATAAATATAAAGTAATTTAAATTTTAAATAATTAGGTATGTGTATATTTATATTACCTCCAAATGTTACCATCGTGAAAAACAACGCAATCGTAAGTAGGTCCTACATCGCAATACTTTTTTTCAATAATATTCAGTACTTCAACTCGAGCTTCATATTCTTCTTTTTGCAGTCTTTCCTCCAAAGTTGATAATTGAGGATTTTTATTCTCAAATTCCTGCAAATTATATTTAAGAATATTATATAATTAATATTTATAAAGTAAATTTATATACATAAATACGTTATTAATTTTTCATTTTAGAAACGAATTCATATAAGTTTACTTCATAAATAACACATAAACGGGATAATACATATTTTAATAATGATGCAAAAAAACTTCTGTTTATTATTAATATTACGATAACTTAATTCAACATATAAAATACATTTTCAATTATCTCTCTCTCTCTCTCTCTCTCTCTCTCTCTCTCTCTCTCTCTCTCCCTCTCTCTCTTTAACAAATTTTTTACATTTAAATTACATGGTATAAAAATGATATAAAGTTAATAAAAATGTTACACATCTATGTATCATTCATATAATAGGCTTTGCTTAAATAGATATTATATAATAGAATCAATGACTTTACAATAGATCAATCTGCCAAATACAAATATAGCATTAGATACGGATCACTGTGACATGTTGTGAAATAGCGGCCTCATTTAATTGCATGGTTTGACATGCATTCCTATCTTTGGATCACATGGACTAATATTCTAATTATAATACTATTCAGAGATATTTCTATTGATTTCCAATTCTCGCGACATTTCAATAATATTGTAATGATATATATGCATTAAAGACAAAATAACAACTTGACGTTGAAAATTTTTAAACAGAATGAGATGGATAATTAATAACATTGAATTCAATAAAAAATTTCACATACAAGAGTTTAAAAGTTTAAGTATATAAAAGAATGAAGCAAATTATAATCTATTTTGGAAACTAAAGTATTAACATATTTTAATTAAAAATATTATACCTGTAATTGTCTGGAAGCTTCTGCAAGTGCAGCTTTATGTCCTTCATCCCAAAGACGCTTCTTGCGTTCTGCCACTACTCTTTCCTTTAGTTTAGTAGGATATAATGAATACAGATTCTTTAAACCGATATGATATTCTCCACTAGGGTTATTCCAATTAGATGGAACCTAAATAATAAATAATAATCAAATATTACAATTAATATATGTGAGTTGTTATAATAAACATCTGTTTTATTTTATCTACAATTACAAATAATATAATATTTAAATATATTTGTGTTCTGTTATATTATATAGCTAATGTATTTTGTATAATAATTTAATGAATTTTACTGTTGTGCTTACTTTTATACTTTTGTAACTAGCAATTTAAAATTCTAAAGTAATAATATTAGATTATAAATATAAAATATATATAGTATAATTTCATATATAATACAATATCTTTTTTAAATAATAAAACAGTAACAATGTACTGTATACACACCTTTAATTTACGACCAGTCAGGCCAGTTATAAATCCATCTGGTGCTTGAACAACTTTGCTAGTATCTACATCCCCTGCTCCGCTACAGTCAAATCTCTCAATAATTTTAGGTTTTCCATCTGAAGTCACCTAAATCCCATATGCATTGATTTATAGATAACAATGTTTATTTTAACTAAAGTTTTTATTAAAGAATTATTCTAATTTTATTCAAATTTTATTGAAGATTTAATAATGTGAGATTTATAGAACTGTAATAGTATTTTAATAATTAAAGATTATTACACTTTTGAGAATATAGTAGAGATGCATAAAAGAATAAAAATTTTATTAGAAAAAAAATAATACAACTTTTAAAAAATTATTATTAATCAAATATACTGATAAAAATTGTGGTATGCAAGAATAGCTATATAAATTTGAATTTACTATGAGAAAACTCAGCCGCGATTATCAGATTGTCATCGACATAACAAAATTCACACAACGATTTTCTGTCGCACGATAGGATCTTTTCATAACATGACAATGCGATCATATCGTCATATCAGACAAAAGTAAACGAACAGCATGACTTTTATTTTTCGATGGAGATAGTTCACGAAATGCGGGAAATATCTTGGACAAAAAAAAAAAAAAATAAGAAAGGAGCACCAAAAATGCTACCCGTCGAGACACAATTTACTCCAAAATTCTGCACTCGCGTTTTGAAGAAAAGGCGGTACTCAGGCGAAAGAAATTAACACCCTTATGAGAGGCGTGTCGACCAACTAACCAATGTCCATGAATTCACCCTCGGTTCTCACCTGCATACCCGGGGCTCCGGGATCCACTCCCGAGTCCAAGATCGCAATGACAACATTTCGTCCATCGTATTCTGGATACTTGGTAAGAAACTGAGTGACACCTGTCTCTTTTTTAGGCAGCAGGCCCCAAACAGGAAAGTTACAATCGATGACGTCTGCCATGTTTCAAATATCACTGCCACCGTGACTGCAGGAAAACCACCCGAGATGTTTCCTTTGTACTCGTACTGTCGTATAGCCTTATATATCAATCGAAGAATTGGTTCTGCGCCTGCGTGCGCGCCAGTTGAGATCACGTCAGTTTTTGAAGATAGGTTAGGTAAACAGCGGATGATATGCGGATGATTGGCCCGTGTTGATTCGTACCGTTGAAAACGGCTAGTAATTTTATGTTAATTTTGTTATGTGGATCATGGATGCTTTATGTTTAAATATGCTACTCGATAATATATCATACATATTATTGTCGTAAAGATGTATTTTTCCTAGTTTTCAATTGCATGGATAACTGGAGTCGTGTGTGACAACAATAATACAACTTTATAACTGAAATTTATTTACAACTTTACAATATAATATGTATGTAGAATATCTACATATTTATGCTCATACACAATAATATCGATATATAAGTATATGTGTATATATAAATCAATCGTCAGGATAATATAAATATTATAAACTAATTATAATAATTGAAATATAAAATTATTACACTACTATCACTATAAAATAATAACAACAAAATAAAGTAACAAAATAATAATTACGTACATTTGAAGGCAAAGTCAATTTTTTATGGTAATTAATTCTGACAGATAAATCTGTAAAAAATAAAAAGGAAAATCCGACTTGATAGCAAAAAAATTCGATGTTAAAACTTTTATAAGTATATTTAAAAGTTATTCCACAGTTTAATTTTTGTACTGAATAATGCATTAGTTATTATAGTATATTAAAAACGAGGTTGAAAATCATGCATTGAACTAAAATCCTACATTACCGACAAAGGATAAATATCACAATACAACCGAAGTGCAAATTTTTGAATATCTCTGTCCAGATGGCGACACTTGTACCTCCAAACACGCTGCGTCAATATAATTATAAGCACGTCGCGTGCAGGTGTATCTCGGAGCGATCGAACTCTCTCTCTACAGACTTTTATGCTTATATATAGAAGTTTGTGGATGCAGTGGATGAAACACACGTTTCAGTCGGTGTCCGTTGGTGTTCGTGTGCCGTGGAGGTTATGTTCCCTCGCTCCGTGTGTTATATTTTGAATTAGTAATTAAACTGGACACGTATTACGTGAAAGCTGCTCGGAATGGATTCCGATCGGAGTTATTCCGTTTTCCCTAGAAGGACAGAAATCTAGAGAGCAATCGAATAATTCCCGTCGGAATCCTTTTCGAATAATTCAATAATACGTATATAGTGCACGTACTGGACTCGACTCCTCGAACGCGTGTTTCCCGTGTCACGCGGGAGCACGCAATTGTCCGTCGAGAGTGACGTAAGCGCGATTTAAAACGAGTCATGTGCAAATTTAAAGCATGGTTATCACGCAACGGAAGATGAAGCAAGTTGCGATCTTTGCAATTTGCGCTCTGCTGGGTGAGTTTTCTGGATAGGTTATGGGAGCCAAGAATATACTCCGACTCTTTTGCGTCACGAGCAACGCGATTTATTTACGGCTGGTGCACCACGCGATCTCGTTTGATCTCGTTCGCTTCTCTGTAGTTTCGCGAATTCATCAAGCGATTCTTCAAGTTCCTTTTCTTTCCTTCCTTTCACATTGTTGTCATTTATTTGTCAACATTATTTCAGAGTAATCGTTCTTTTTTTCATTTATGTCATGTGGTACGTTTACATAACGATAATTTTACGATTCCATCAGCACTCTACTATCGTTTAAATTTAAAATACTAGAAATCGACGATACTGCGTTATAAGAATAGCAAAGTATTTTAATATGCCCGTCGTGCGTTTATCTGTTGTGCGTAAAACTCGACCTTAACTCCGAAAAATAGAACATACGGTTGGAAGTTGTCTGAAGGTTACAACAAATTGTTACGAGAATGATTTTCCATTAAAATGAGGAGCAAAAAGGAGGAAATATAAGGCATTCCATTAGAATGGCTTATATTTTTTCGCTTCAATGTTAACGAATACTGTTTCGATTAGAAATTAATAAAAAATTGGCTGCCTGTATGCAAAAATAATTTTTTTGCCCCAAAAATGTGCATATATATATATTGTTGTATGTGGAATCGATTTAGAAAAGAAAACAAAAAAGAAATGAGCTAAATATGAATTTCATTTTATTTTTTCTTAGTTTTTATTTTTACAATCAGAAAAAGGTAAATGTAAATTATTCCATATGAGACATTTTTATTTCTTTACTATAATTTTTTTCTTTATCGTTTATTTCTATCAATACGGATTAATTTTAATCTCGCGTATGACCATGTTTCTATCAAGTAGATTAGATTGATAAAACTCGTTTCTTATCTTTTTCTAGTCCTACGAGTTAGAAAAAAATAGAGTATAGCAAACAGGATCCAAATTATTTTTCTCCATTGTTTATTTTTACTATTATAAATTAACTCTAATAGGAGATTTCCGTTAATTCACATTCCGATAGTACACATTCACTTAGATCGGCTTGGACAGTTTCTCTAGTATATCAATCAGAAATTTTATGTTAAATTGGCCAATTAACGATGTGAGGGCCAATTGGATTTCTTTCAGCTTTGATCAGGTTTAACTTACACTTTGTCTTTTTCTAATTCTAAGAATTCGTATCTAGTACGATTCCTTTCTCATGTCTTTTTTTAAATCGATTTTTGTACACAAATAATTACATACGCACACTTTTGGAGCGGGGCAAAATTATTTTTACACGCCTCTATAAATGACGATCGAATAGCTTTCTCGGAGCGCGAATGTATGCAGCGTATAATTTATGTAATTATGTAACATTTGACTGTTCACGTCGAGCACCATCGAATGCCGAACGAGAGTTGGAGAATATAATAAGGCAATTTGTAGTAGAGCAGGCAAATCTTTTGAGCATTAACCGCTGCGGTTACCCGAGATCCATAGACTGCCATTTGTAACGATATACGTTAGATGAAAGAGTAAAATTTTACAAAGAAACAAAAAGTTGATTGATTTATCAATTTGAAAATTTCGCTGAAAAATCTTGCATAAATTTACAATTACTTCACTTGTTACGATTGTGAAATGTAATTTATATAACAACAATCACGGAAACTCATATATATAGACGTACTTGTATTTGATTTATTTTTGGAGTCATAAAACTTTTCGTTTTTAACTTTTTTTGTTTTTACTTTTCGTATTAGTTTTTGTTTTTATTATCGTAATTATTATATAATTGAAAATTAATAATGCATAAAAAACATATTTAATCTTAGATTAATAATGTCGTTTTCTATATTTGTAACAGTCTTAGGTTTTTACAAAACTCTGGTGACTACGGAAGAGGAACGATCTTTTAATCGCGGTCGACCACGCGCCGTGCTCGGCGTAAATAAAGCTAATTTAGACAAAAACGAATTCGCCAAAGTTGCGACGCAAAAGATTCGCGATGTCGAGGATGAGCCGTCTGACGGGGACATCAGGGACATCGAAGAGGCGAAAATTCGAATCCGTGAGCTGGAGGGTAAACTCCAGCATCTGGAGGCAGCAATTAAGAACGGAGTGGCTAAGGACTTTCCAACGGTGAAATTCCTAAATTATAAAAATCGGAAACGAATTCTGGTGACTGGCGGTGCGGGTTTCGTTGGTTCCCATCTGGTGGATCGTCTGATGCTCGCCGGGCACGAGGTAATAGTCGTCGACAATTTCTTCACCGGCAGGAAGCGGAACGTGGAGCACTGGGTCGGTCACGAGAACTTCGAGCTGGTGCATCACGATATCGTAAGGCCATTGTATTTAGAAGTCGACGAAATCTATCATCTCGCTAGCCCGGCCAGTCCGCCGCACTATATGCTGAATCCTGTGAAAACGATCAAGACAAATACCTTAGGCACTATAAATATGCTTGGTGAGTTAATCGTACGGAGCTAAATTTGAAAATTGAAGATATGAATTGAGAAGATATTCAAAATAACCTTATTAGTTTATTGTAATTAACGATATTTTAGGACTCGCAAAACGAGTCGGTGCACGAGTATTAATCGCGAGCACGTCGGAAGTGTACGGGGATCCTAACGAACACCCGCAAGCAGAAACTTATTGGGGTCACGTTAATCCCATCGGTAAGATTCTGTATGATATAAATATAATTTCTTCTTTTTCTTTAAATTATAGTAGATACTATAACGGTTGGCATACTTGAAATATAGGTCCGCGGGCATGCTATGACGAGGGAAAACGAGTTGCCGAGACATTGAGCTACGCTTATATGAGACACGAAGGCGTCTCGGTTCGAGTCGCACGAATTTTCAACACCTTCGGTCCGAGAATGCATATGAATGATGGTCGTGTCGTGTCAAATTTTATTATCCAGGCTTTACAAAATGAATCGATCACAATATATGGCAGTGGAAAACAGACACGATCGTTTCAATACGTTTCTGATCTGGTGGATGGATTGGTAGCTTTAATGGCATCTAATTATACACTTCCTGTAAATATTGGAAATCCTGAGGAGCAGACTATTGAAAGTAAGAGTTATCTTATTATGTTACGTTTTTTCCAATATTTGTTTGGTAATATTTATTGAACATTCTTTAATTTTCTTCAGAATTTGCGCGTATAATAAAGAGTTTGGTGGGTGCTACCAGTGAAATAGTCGAACTCGCGGCGGTTGAGGATGACCCGCAGAGAAGAAGACCGGACATTAGTAGAGCTAAAAAATATTTAAATTGGGAACCTAAGGTTCCTTTGGCTGAAGGCTTGAAAAAAACTATAGTGTATTTCGCAAAGGAATTACAAAGGACAAAACACTCTCAAAAAAACAGTTTTAAACAATCTTCTTACAAAAACGATCACGATATTGTAGAACAACTCTAGAAATTCAAGTGTAATGTGATACGATTAATGTATCCACTTTCAGAAGTGGCGTGAAAGTGCCATTAAGCTATGGACCAGTATGTGCCAAAAAATCCCCGTCCAATTTAAATTTTCCATAATTTATATATTCAATCAATACATATACATATACACACATACAGCATCCAATCATTTAAGTAAATAATCTCTCTTCACGAATTTCTTCCAATCAGGTACATATGTCACGTTCTTTGTAGAAGCAATAATTTAAAATATATTTTTGTTCCTTTTTCCATGACTCCCATAGCTCTCTTTCTTTTTATTGTTTTCAATTCTAAATGTATATTTTAAGATATATTGATTTTACATATCTAAATATAATTTATGTCTTTTTATCTTTATTTTTGTTTTATTAGCCTTGTGCATCTATTTGTCAAAAGTATTGATTTTAAAGAGAGATTGTTATATTTTATTTGACTGTTTATAATATATTTTTATAAAAGCCGAACTGAGAAATGGTGCTGGTGAATAAGTAGACATTGTTTTCTTTTATACATATACTATCAATCGCGTATATTAGCTTGGACGTAAAGTAATTCGCTCAGATAGAATATTTATGTATGTAGTTAGGAAAAAATATCGTTTGATTTTGATTCATTTATTATATTCGTAATAGTGATATTACTGATATATATTTGCAATAAAACTTCAAAGAATATTAAGTTATTCAATTATAGCTGTAATAAATATTCGTGAACTCTTGTACAATACAATTGAAATGGATAGTATCTAATGCCGACAAAATAGTTTCTAATTTGTAATTTATATTATAGTTACATAATATATAAGATATAGATAGTGTGATTATAAACTGTGAGACTGTAATAACAACGTATAAGCGAGAAAGTAATTTTATATTTTATATATAAGTGTAGAGCAGAAAATACTTTTAAGATAATATAATTATTTACATCATAACTTGTATGATGTAATTAATTCTTATATTGTCATTATTAAAAATTTATGTAATATTTATCGCGGTAAATTTTTTTCCTACAAGTGTAAAAATAAAATTTATATGCGAAATAAATGTGATGTAAATAGCTAAGCAAATATAAAAAGCAAGTATAAAAATGTCTTTGTATCAAAAATTGCAAAAATATAATGATATTTATCCTAAATATGAACAATACTCAATATGTATATAATTAAAATACATGTAGGAACTCTCCGTTTATCTGAATTTGTCAGGAAAATAAACAGTTCCAATATATTTCGAATGATTCGAATAATAGAGGTTCACTACTTCTTTCTATCAATACTTATACTTGTCAGTTCCGATAACCAATAATAAGAGCCGATGTTCGGAAAACTGGAATCGAGTATGTCGAGCTACCGTTATTCAAACTACGATACTATAATTCAGATAGAAGCTCAGCTATGAGCTCGTATATTTGGATTTGAGCATGAATTGTTTATTTAATAAATGATGAAGCTGTAGGTAAACGAATTCTGTACTGATAGGCAATTTTGATAGGCATATATCGAATCAAATTCTTGAAATCCATTTAAAATTAATTACATTTTATGTAAATCAATTATATCGAAATTTTATATCCATTTTTCGAAATGGCAACAACATAATTTTAGAAAATAAATTTTAATCAAACCGCTCTTCTACTTTTTTTCTTATAAGGCAAATCTTTCTGATTTTTTTCCGATTAAACAATATAATTTCGTTAAGTATACATAATCATTTTCAAGGCAATGCGGTCCAAGACGGATGAAATTCCAAATGGGAAAATTGTCTGTGTCGCTTAGAGTGATTATTTGAAGGGTCGATTAGTCGTAATAAATGTCGCGTGGGCCATGACAGGGCGCGCGTGGTCGGTCGTCTTAGCTCTTCAGAAAAAGACGAACGGAAGGTGAAAAGAGGAATAAACGGAAAAGAGAAAGAAAGAGAGAGAGAGAGAGAGAGAGAAAGAGAAGCAAGCTCGGTTATTCTTAACGATAATGATCGCATCCGGGATATACGGCAACTCGATTGGCTCAAACGAAAGTGCCGCCCTAAAGGTGATGATGACGATTGATGATCTAATTATTACAACGGCATACGAGTATTACATCGAATTGCGAGGAGCACGTGAACAATACAAGATCACGTATTTAAAAAAAAAAAAAGAAAAAATCAATTTATAGATGTATAATAATAGGTACAGACTGTATTTTCCTTGGTTTAACATCTATGCTCTATTAGAAAAAAGCATGTATTATCATCACCTTTTTTCAATTCTATCAGAATCTTTCTTCAACTCGATACTTTAAATTAGAGAGAAAGAGTGATATGATTCAAGTTACATCATTCTTTCTAGACTAATAGTGACAATTTCTTAGGAATGTGCAATCTATTCTTAATTCACGTCCATGCATGATATGAAAAGGCCGAGTGAAAAAATTTCAAGGATGCGCAGTAATCAAATTTGTTCACTATATTAGAAATTTGTCTAAATTTGTCAAATTCTTATTCCACTACTTATTCACAATTTATTTAACCCTTCATGAAAAAGTCAACTAATCAAAGCTTTTCATTTCTTTTCTTTTCATGAAACAAAAGACTCTCGTTGGTTGATTTTCTTATGCTTTATTTATACATTATACGTTTGCAAAGGTCTGTACTCCGGCCTTATGTCTTATGTATGTAAGTAAAACTTACTTTAAGTTCTTTTTTGTTTTTCAACACCTGATCTTCATGATTACATCTATGAATCAATCGCAGATTGTTTGCCTCAGTCATGAGAGATGTAAGAAGACCTTACCTACTTCTTACATCATAAGCTCAGAAGATCGCGATCAATCGTGATCTTTCGCGCTTTCTGCGTTCGCAATCTCGGATGCAATTAACTTGTGCAAGATGAATTTTAAATACTACTAGGGTGGAACAGGTGATCCTTTGTTGAGTAGTAGTAATAATGATCGCATCGTGATGAAAGTATCCCTTCTCTCGTGCACCATTAAAGCACATTAAAGAGACTCACGATAATGAGATTGGCACGTGTCTCTATATGTACATTCACGCGTAAATAGTAAAGTTCAAGCGCGTAACTTTCTCATGATAGACACACGTTCCGGAATCGTTCCTATGTACGTGAACAGGTGTCGAGTTGTATATTCGTGCATAAACTATATGGGACTGCAATTACGCCTCGGAGACGAAGCCAAGGAGAAGCAACAACGGGTTGACGGGAAAGCATGCGGTGTGGCATGCGTGCTCTTGACACTTCATTGATTTTAGCTCGATAAAATAAACACCCCACTGATAAAAATGCTCTCCGGGTGTATTGCAAAGGTTAATTTGTCCGCAATGCGTTACATAAGACGGATAAACGACTTCCTGGATATCTGACAGACGTCGACAAGCGGGATTCGCACTGCCATTTATTGATTAATTGGCGTATATTAACAAGCGAAGGTGATTGATTTCGCGAAACTTACGATGCTGATGCTTCTTCAGATCAAGTCCGTTTTTTTTTTTATCCATTCTTGATCTTCGCGATAATTCTCAGAATGTGAAAGAAAAGCATGCACCCGCTTATTTAAATCGATCTCATTTAGATTAACATTTAAAGTTTAAATTTGACTTAAAAATTTAGTTTACTATTTTCTAAACGCTTACGTGTTAAAATGAATGTTGTTTACTTTGAAACTACAACTATAGAAATAGATTGACACACATATAAGTATAATTTTAAAAGTTTTAGAAAGTAACAGTGTGTATAAATACCTTAATGCATGAATTAACATCAAGGCATATTTGGGGCATAATGTTTCACATTTACATATTCTCACATTATAAAACTATTAATAATAATTACAGGATAATTAATTTGTTACAATAATAACGTATAATAAAATATTATATCGTTCTAGTATTACTATATATTTTATTATTATATAAGTAATTAATTACTATTAAATTATAATAAAATAGTCAATAATTATGTAACGCGCTTATATTTAAAAAGCATATTTTTTTAAAAGTGATCCTGTATACACACATTACAACACCATGATCGGCATTATCGTGGCTTTACGGCGATCGTTGGCATTCTTCGAACATGCCTTCGGCATGATGCAAAAGCCGATATTCGCAGGGCGTTTCCTTGGAACTTTGGCTTATCTCTGAACCCAAAATGCAGGGTTCGGAAGAGTCAGGTCAAGCTTCGGAGGGACCCGTGAACAAGAATTTCTCACAAATTTCGATCACGCCGGAGATCACCGGCGTAGTTGCGCCGAAGTTCCGGCGGTCCAATAAACGCGCGCGCGATAAAGGTCGCCTTTAAAGACGTAAGAGAGTTTAAAAGGAGGGTGAAGGGTTAAAAGCGCGTCCATGACCCAGCGATATATCGGGGCGCAAAGTGGCTTCGTCATGGCGCAGGTGGGTTTACGACATGCGAGCGTAAGTAATAGGAAGACGGACACGTAGCGCCGTCAGTTAATAAAAGCCGAGCAATAAAAGCACTCCCTCTCGCCCTTACCGCGCCCGCCCTCGCGATCGAAACACCCGGCGTGTTGGAATATGCACGGGAGATATTTTACCGTCGAGTCGCGTACGTGCAGCCGTTTTCGATACTAATTCTCGCTAAAAGCTTTATGGCCGCGCTCGTGACTTTGATATGGTCACCATCGTTATTTTGCGTGAAGCGGAAATTTACGGGGAAATTCCGTGCCCCGCGCTTTACGATTATTGATGCGCGTTGCGGGGAATAATTCTCATTCTCGAGACGCAATTTGTTTTGCCCGGCTCGCTCCTTGTCGCGGCTTTATATAGTTGCGTTTTCGCGATCTAAGAATATCCGGATGCCGCGATGCATCCGCGTCATCGCGATTCTTTTGCCGCATCGGAACGAGTGACACCGAGAGTGACACCATTTGACATCGCGTGCGTGATCCTCGAGATTCTAGCATTAATAGCAATTTTCTGGAATCAGTACAGAATAATAAGCCGGGAATTATCAATAAAAAATTCTGACGCATTTATATCGATGCAATAACGAGACTATAGTTCTAAAAGTAGTGTGAAGAGAACTCCGACTACAGAAATAAATTGTTTGCGAACAATTGCACGCGTACATTATTAGTAAATAATTATAGGTCTATTCTTGTGGCTTGTGCACTTTACGTACACAATATGTTTACTTTTTTTCTACAACGTTTGAATATATATATTTCATTTTAAATGGAAATATTTCAAGGGAAAATTTCAAACAATACAAATTAAGATAATATAACGTCGTATACACATTAATTGCAATAAAAAAATTGTCCTATCTTTGTATCTCAGTAATTTTTATTTTTAATTAAAATAATTTTTATTTCATTTTTAAAATTAATTAAATACCATAAAGAAAATTTACGCCATTTTGTAAACAAGTTGTTTTGTAAACAAGCTATCTTATAGTTTAAAGTTATTTATATTTGTCTATGTCTAATATATTTATACATACATAAGATGCAGTTATCTTAATAAATATTTCGAAGCATTTGATTGTTTAATAAAAAAGATTTAACTAATCAAAGAATGCTACAAAACAAGCATCAAACAAACTATAGCTTTGCACGTTGCGTTTGGCACGAAATAGTTATAAAGTAATTTTTTCTTTCATAAGTTTTTGAATTCGATATCTGATAAGGAAAATGGTTTGGTTGAAATATTAAAAAATTTAGTTAAATAAAGATGTGAAAATAATTTTGTTTTGCTCATCAAAATAATTGTATAGAACTCTTAAACTGAAGAATAAAATGTTAAAACTTTTTGCAGCAACAACATTGTCATTGACGCTCTTAAACGTTCTACATGATTAACTTGACAATTCAATAAAATTATTTTCAGATCTGTGTCTAATTTGTTTTTTATATTTTAGTAGAATCATCTTTCCGTTCAGGGAAAGCAAGGTTTACTTGTGTTATTTGAAATTTTCAAAAATTTTTGCACTAAAAATGAGGTAAGTATATATTAGGATGCTGGAGAGGAAGAAAACGCACATTTTGCATTTTAAATGCAAAAAGTGCAAGCAATACGAACAAACCTACTATAGCATTCTGCTATCGTATATCGAACGCATTCGAGAGTCATAAAAACGAATCACAACCATCTTCACGCCGATCGTTTACTTTCAAACTACAACGTCGAGCAGTAAGTGAGAAAACAGGGCCAACCTTCGGAAGTTGTTCTCAATCCGGAATTGCAGCGAGATCCAACGCGAAAAGAAGGATTCTGCTGAAACATCTAAAAAGTCAGCTAAGTAGAAATAATCTGAAAATAATCGGATAACTTGAGCGTAATAAAGTAACGCCACAATTTTATTGTTCTAATAATCGGCTCGAGCATTATTATTTTTGACAGTTTAACAAAATTATATTTTCTGTACGCAGTAAAAAACATTTCGTGTTTGTGTCAAGTTGATATTTGACATTCCTTAATTAGTATTAAACACCATTTATGAATAAATTAATACGTAACAATAGATATAATAACCTTTTAAAATGTAAATTCTAAAAAAAAGAAATAAAAAGTGTGTGTTATTTTAACATATTATAAAGATTGAATTAAACGAAGAAACATGAAGGTTTACAGATTGAGTCAATATTACGTTTCTTGCATTAATTTTCCACCATAATATTTACCGAACCTTTTCGCATATTCATCTTGTACTAAATCAACACGGAAATTTGAATGGACCGTTTGGGACGTGTAAAAAAAATGTGTTAAATTTAACAAAAATTTTTCAACTGCGATACATCTAGCTAAATTTTTAGCTATTTCAACAAAATCGTTCTTCCCATGTTCCCGGATTTACGTGGCAAATCCGGAAAAGCGGATAACGAAAAGTTTCTATTTTATCGTGAAATTTCCGAGCGTTCGCCACTCGTCGCCTGCGTATGCGCGCGTCGTCGCGCGGGCGATTTCTCTTCCGCGCTGATAAATCAACGTCGAGATGTTCGTCGGCCACCCGCCAGGACACTGCGATTTCGTGAGAGAAGGCGTCGCGTCGCGGTTTTCTCGTGGTAGGAAAGATGTGCCATTTTACTCGACGCCGTAGGACCGCGCGGTGAGTCTGTGATCGTCGCACAGTTTTCCTTCACACGAGGGCAGAGGAGGAGGGAGGAGCAGCTGTTTCCAGGGACGAGTTCGGTTCGAAGTAATACTAGTAGTAGTGGCAGCGCGGCCGGCGGCGCATCAACCTATAGCGGCAAACTTCGGTCTTCAGTCCGCTTCAGTTTGGTTGCGACCGTCGCATAGTGAGGTTGTGTCGCGGAGAGTCGATTTGTACGCCGCGACAGTATCGCGTCATCTCACCGCCACGTGCATCTGTGCGAATTCGTTTCCGACTCTCTCCGAGTCGCCGATCCGCGCGTCCGAATTTCACCGGATCGAATTCCACATCGCGCGACGGGAGGACGAAAAGACGCCCGCCGCCGCCGCCGCCGCCGCTGCCGCCGTCGTTCGAGTTCGACTTGAGTTCATCTTCGGGAACGCAGTGTTGCCGATGAAAGTCCGGAATCGCTGGCTGGATCTTCTCTGCGTATAGGTAAATCCTTTTTATTTTCTTTTGTCTTTCCTTGTTTTTTTTTTTTTTTTTGCAGACAACCCGCTGGTTGTTGACGCGTCGTACGTGCGCCGTTCGTGTGATTGTTATTGGAAACGCGTTTTATATATTTATCATTAATCGGAATACGCTGATTGGTAAAATGTGCTCCAGTCTAGACGCATTTTGATGTTTGTACGTTTCTTAGGTTAGACATGTATGATATACTTAGGCCCGGCTTTTCATTTGCTGGTTAAATTGATAATGTAAAAGTTGTATTTTTCTATCTATAATTATTCACTAGACCGACGGTTTTGTATGGTAAATAACTTTTATGCCCGTTTTTATCAATGTAGTTTAATTGAAATCTTGGTTTATTTAATTCTTTTTCTAGTTCTAAATATTTGAAAAAAATAAAGAGTAAGTTGAACCGCCGATATTAAAATTTTTTAATCTACGTTGATAGAAATAGGCATTAAGTCACCATTATACAATAAAATCGTTAATTTTTAATGATTAATCCTAGTTAGAAAAACACAATTCTTACATTATCATCGAGTTAACCAGACGATGCAAAACCGAACCTTAAAGACTAAATTGCTTTAGATTTCGATAAATCTCAGCTTATTGGCTTATTCGTTCTCGCTCTGGTTCTCTGTTTCCTTCTCTTTTATCCATTAAATAAATTATATTTATTCAAGGGTGGGACAATCGATCATAAATCCGCAATTTTGGAACTATTTTAACCTCCTTTCGCGATTTAAATTAGTTTTATTATTAAACAATTAGTCTAAATTATTTGTACGGAGATTATAGATTCCTTATTTAACAAAATTGCTCCCTAAAGAAAGAAGATAGCTTTTGGTATATATTTTTTATATAAGTCTATTCTATCGATTATAAATGTTGTTTTATTGAAAAATATTTATATTCAAGTATAATAATTTGAAAAAAATTTTATTGTACGCTTTCTTACTTCTGATATCATAATCTGAAATAGTAGTAAGTAAACAGGAGCCTTAAATCAATATAATATCAACGCATTCAGTCGAATGATTTGTTCAGTTTTCTGTCGTAATCATATAACTCCCTATGAATCTGTAGATTTAAAATTATGTTGAACTTGTTTTTAAAATATAGTTCTCTTAGAAAAAGATTGTTTAAACAGTTGCATTGCTTCGAGCATTGTTTCTTTTCGAAGTTTATGTACTGCACTTTGCATACAAGCATATACTGTATACGTAAAGTGTATTCAAGGGAAGCAAATGCACAATGGTACAATTGTAGTAGGTAATACGGCTTTTATATACAACAGTGTAATTGTATGTACATAGCTTGAAGTAATCGAAAAATCAATAACTATTTCGTAATGAGCCATGTAGATCAATGAACTAAGACGACAAAAATTTCGTAACAGTAAAAACTGTAATTTAAAAAAGCGTCTCCTATTAAACTCACTAAAATAATCACACGATAAAGTTAATCGTCTATCAATGATCGTCTTATAACGAATTCGATTGGATGCACTCAGCGCTCACTGATGCTTATTATAGCCGTTATGCACTGATTTAATCTGAGTATAAAAGTGAAATGCAAATATTTCGAATTATAAAATACATACTTTACCTAAGCAGCAATATGTATTGAAAATTTAAACGTTTAATTTGTTTCTACCCGTCTACGATAAGAACGATTTTGTTGAAGCATCGTAATTCAAAGTAGCATCGCATTTAAAAATTAAATAACTCTTGAAATCTCTTCAGAGTGTAGCTAAATTTATGTTGTCCTTTAGATTTCTTGCCAACTTTCGTGGAAAGCTTCGAAATTAATAATTGATCATAATATTGATGTATGAACGTTGCAAGAAGAACACTAATAAGACATTCGCGTGAGGAGTCAATAAATTATTCGACCAAGAAACGGGGAATGAGTATAAAAAACTATATCAACGATCTATATATCGCTGCAGATACTCGCATTTCACACCTAAGACTCGATGACATGATTAACGACTCATTGTGCATTCATACAGCAAGGTTATTTATCACAAATGTTTCTCTCTTTCTCTTTTTATTTTTACCGGACACCTTCGTAAACCAACACGGAATTTATTGTTCACATTAGTGGGTTTCTCACAATGCACAATAACTTATTTCATACGTAAGTTGAAAAAGTAAAATTAACAATCACAAAACTTAAGACACTGTGGATTGTGAATTGCAGATCTAACGTGACTGATACATTCTCACAATATATGGTATATAATGCCTTCTCCTATATATAACTCTCGTAATTATAATACATAGCATAATATTTTCTTCTTACAATTAGATTTTAAATTATTAGTCAAAGCAGACCTTGATTTTTTTGACAAATGGATATGAATCAAAATGTTACATCTGTCCTAAAATAGAAATATAAATTCGCAGTTAAATTTGATAAGATCCGTTTTTCCATGCATGTCAGATTTCAATGATACGAGCTTCTTTTCGACAATGGGAACAAAGATCGCAAATTTCGCGATTCGCTTCGCTCACTCACTCGTGTGTTCGAGAAATACCCTTCGTCCTTCTATTTCCGACTGCGACGCGGGGAAGCTACGATAGCAATAAGGCTGGGTGGAAAATTATTTCGCGTATCATTTGAAAGGGCCAAAAATAGATCCGTGACGGAAGGCACGCGAGCACAAAGGACTGAATAAATCACCACGAGTACTTACTTTCCCATCCGCGCTATTCGTTGCGGGACCTCGAGAATCCACGAATTCGTCCCGCCGATGTATTGAACGGGCGAATAAACGTAACCACTGTCCAAGCATGTTTTTTCGGTAGACTATTTTGTAGAAATTTTAACGACCTAGGCTATTATTACGATCGCAACATGCTGAAACTTATTAATGGACGCGAACACGAGAACAATAAGAGAAAGAAGAACTGAGCTGTGGCAATCTATCGATTTGAGTTTTAGATTGACACGTATAAAGCTTCAGTTGTGTACATATCACAGTGTGGAGATTTCTATTTTGGAATAAGAAAATAAACTCCTGTTAAACATTTTTTTATTATAATCTTTTTATTTGCACACAACCTGTTTACATTGCACGGTTATTTTTTCAATTTTTTTGTATTATAATAAGTATAATATTCAAACTAACGACAATTCTCTTTTACGTTAATATTTGGTAAAAAAAAAAGGTAACTGTTTCTATCTATATTAAGATATTTTTTAATGAAAGGAAATGATGTATAATGAGATGACTTCAAAAGTATCATTGTGCATTAGTCTTAATTAAACGAAATTGTCATTCTTTTTCTCTCTCTTTCTTTCTTTCTCGTATATCACGACATAAATAAGATAATAAAAGTTATTTTAGACTACTTTATATATTTCTTAATAAAAAGAAGAGCGAAGTAGAGAAAAACAAGAATATTTAATGTTTTTTTTTCGTATCACATATATTTTTTTATTTCATATTTTTGTATTGTTTAATATATTATTTAAAATATTATCAGTATTGCCATTATGTTATTGTTTGCCGCATATCCTGGACAAACTAAGATATTACTTATAAGTGAATAATTTCTTGTGTGTATTCATCTATCTACTTCCGAATCTGATAGTAACATATGGAAAAGCGCGCGATACATTTGTCTCGATTTAAGCGAAAATGGAAGTTCGCGGTCAAACGTGAAACTCACTGCTTCCGAAATTGGTGATACGAAAACCTACAGATTTATTATACGTTACACTGGCAGTAAAAATTTACATTCCATTTTCTATTGAATATCTCTGATATTAATCTCCAAGAGAGAACTGGAGCTTGGCGTTACATCGATTCAATATTAATTAAGAGAGGCGATCCGAATATGGAATAAATTCGTAAAATCGGGGTCACACGTGCGACATTCTGCAATCTAAGGTATCACGCTTGATTCAACATTAATATTTGGCACGACTTCGATACTGCGATGTATCTTGATCGTGTACAAATTTAGGATGAGTCGTTTAGTTGTTGGCATCTTAAGCGTGTGTCCTTGAACGTTTTCCATTACTATTTCAGTTTTGATATATAATTTAACTTGTTCATTGATTTATTACACTCAGGACAATTTAAATAATAATAAAAGCTATATAAATATTTATAAGGTGGCCGTTTATGTATGTTATGTATTACAAATATCGATGAATTTTTCTTTGTATATTTTTAGTTACAAATTTTTCTTTGATATACATTTAGGTATATATTCGTGAAGTGGTAATAATTGTAATAATTATTTAACAGATTATTTTTAATACGAAAAAATATTATTTCTATTTAACTGAAATATAAAAGTTAAAACAATTAAGGACACAGTTGTTAAATATGATGAATGTGACAACTACAATAGGTATGTAAATAAATGTAGCTAAAAAAAAAAATGGGACAGTGTTTATCCGTAGATATCATGAAATTACATAATCAAGAAAATAACCGGAAAAATTGTAAAAACTCGGTTTGGTCACTTTCACCTGTCGAAATACTTATATAATTGATAATACATATAATTATTCTTTTAGGATTATATCAGTACAACGGCACGGTATATATTTTTCTTATGCCGCTTCAATTGCGTTTGTTATTTCTCATAATATACAGTGTCACCACTTCATTGATGATTAAAATTCGTTAAGATTGAACATTATTTTTGACCTATTTACTGTCTTGTTCGTATCCTTTTACTTCTTTCAATCTGCTTACAATCTGTTGTTCCTCTGATTTGCATTATGCATGGTTTTGAATGTAGTCTTTTTTCTGTAAATATTTTATATTTTACGCATTTGCATTCGAAAAATCATTTCTTCTTCATTTGTTATGCATATTCGTTCCGATGGCAATAAAAATTTGTTATGAATGTATACAAATTATTTCAAATAATTAATTATATTAAAATATTATCAAGAAGGATATATCCAAAGACATTCTAATATACCGTTGGTATTGAAGTGTGTGTGAAGCTGGCGTATCATTTGGTGGAAGCTCATGAAATATTGAGAGTTCTGAATGTATTTTCAATAGTTCTATAGTTCCTGATAGATAAAACTAATAGTTCTGCCCTCTATATACATATAAAGTGGAAAAAAAGCGAAAGTACAAACTGAGACGCCAGGTTCACGCAGCGTCTCAGTCTCTGTGAAGTTAACACCTCAACTTTAAAAATCGAAAATTTTAATAACAGTACTGCTTGCATCCGTAATAGTTCTAGAGTTCTTGATAGGTTTCATCAATAGTACTGTTGATTTAGGCCAAAAATTTTTAAAAATAAAAATATGCGGTGCTAACTTCGCGTGGCACGGCAAGATTTGAAAAAGCCGATTTTTATGACGGAATCTTACAGTACTCGTAGAGTACTATAGTTCCTGATCGATTATAACAATAGTACCGGCCATTAAATATTTTTAAATAAATTTTTAAAAAAAGAGCTCGCACCTCAATTTTCAAAAAAATTATTTTTTTTTGCGCCATTTTGTAGTACTCGAAGAGTACTACAGTTCCTGATCGGTTTTAGTGACATTACCCACCTTTTTAATATGTTTAAACAATTTTTCGATCCGCGCGCTGACACTGCACGTCAAGAGTAAAGTACCCCTAAACAGCCAGTACTGGCCGACTTTTCGACTTTTTCCGACAGTACTACAATAGTTTTGAAGAAATATGCAGGTGTCGACCCGAGTACTCCTCGTTTAATATGTTTAAATAATTTTTTAATTTTTCCGCTGGCACTGCACGACAAGAGTATAATGCCTCTAAACAGCCAGTATTCGCGTCGAAACCTGCATATTTCTTCGGAACTATTGTAGTACTGTCGGAAAAAGTCGAAAAGTCGGCCAGTACTGGCCGTTTAGGGGCACTTTACTCTTGACGTGCGGTGCCAGCGCGCGGATCGAAAACTTGTGTAAACATATTAAAAAGGTGGGTAGTGTCACTAAAACCGATCAGGAACTGTAGTACTCTTCGAGTACTACAAAACGGCACAAAAAAAATTTTTTTGATAGTTGAGATGCGAGCTCTTTTTTTAAAAATTTATTTAAAAATATTTAATGGCCGGTACTATTGTTATAATCGATCAGGAACTGTAGTACTCTTCGAGTACTGTGAGATTCCGTCATAAAAATCGGCTTTTTCAAATCTTGCGGTGCCACGCGAAGTTAGCATCGCATATTTTTATTTTTTAAAATTTTTGGCCTAAATCAACAGTACTATTGATGAAACCTTTCAGGAACTCTAGAACTATTGCGGGTGCAAGCAGTACTGTTATTAAAATTTCCGATTTTTAAAGTTGAGGTGCTAACTTCACAGAGACCTCTTGTACAAATTAAATTCCTGACACGAAAAGTATAATATCTCCCATAGAACTCTCAGATTTCGACCAGCGTCTCATACATACCTATACTCTGAAAAGCGCTTTTCTCGGGGACTTAAAAATTGTTTAAAAAATTTAAAAATTATTTTTAGCATCAGAACTCTTCGAAAGGCGTAAGAATACATCCGTAGCTACACGAAAAGTATAATATCTCCCATAGAACTCTCAGATTTCGACCAGCGTCTCATACATATACCCTGAAAAGTACTATTTTCACGTCTTAAAAATTATTTAAAAAGGTAATAATTAACTTTTATCATCGGAACTCTGCGGAAGGCGTTAGGATACATTCAGTACTTCACAAACATTATCATAGAACTCGCAGAACTGTCGAGAATTGGACAGGGTCTTATTTTTATTGCTGAAAATTAAATTTTTTGGTTAAAATATTATTAAAAATTGAAAATAACATTGTTTATCGCCAGAATTCTTTTTAAAACTTATGTAGAACTGTTCGTTTTTCAAAATCCTAGAAGAATCTGTGGTCAAAAATTGTCTAGGACAAAGTGAGACGCTGCGTGAACCTGGCGTCTCACAATCAGTTTGTACTTTCGTTTTTTTCCACTTTATATCTATATAGAGGGCAGAACTATTAGTTTTATCTATCAGGAACTATAGGACTATTGAAAATACATTCAGAACTCTCAATATTTCATGAGCTTCCACCAAATGATACGCCAGCTTCACACACACGGTATTGAAAATTTGTAGTTTACGTATTATATTATTTTCATAGTACGGCTAGTATATATTGGTATACACGGCCACAATTAATGTAACCAAGAATACGCGAGTTTTGAATATATGTATACATTCTTTTACGTGAACTTTCACATTTTAGATGGAGTACGACATAAATAATTTCTCGTATACAAAATTCAAACAATTGGTTATAAACAGAAGTATATGATAATTATTATTTAATCTAGTCATATAGTTTTATAATGTATTTATTTATTCTTGGAAAATATGTGATAATTGTTTTATATTAATTATATTAGTATAACATAATATAATTATATAATAATTTAAGTTAATGTAAATAATGCATTATAAAAATATATCATATACTAAAAATAATTCATTCAAATAAATTTTTGGAAGTGTGGGGTTTTTGTCCCCATCAATTAATTAAAATAAATATAAATTGAAATGTAAGATTATAATGTAGTTAAGCAAATATCAAACAATGAGTGACCACATCCAACTGTCTCCTTTTAATTTTAATAAGCTTTGGATATGTTACAATAGTAAATATCGTCATAAAAGTAAGAGACACGTATTTTTATAAGTACGGAGGTAAAAAGGTGAAAGAAATAGATTTTCTTTTTGAGTGAATATCGTCTAATGCCCGTTTCTATTAATATGTGATAATAACATGTTATAAATTAACTTTAATCTTGATTTAACTTTACTTTTTTTAATTCTTTTATGTAAAGATAAAAGTTAATTAAACCGAAATTAAAATTAAAAAGTATTGGTAAAAATGGCTATAAATCATAAAAGATATTAAAAATGTTTTAAGTAAAAGTTGATTAATTTTAAAGTAATAATTTGTTATAACAATAATTTAAAAAATTTTTAATTTTTTATAAAAATATTTATCCTTAAAAAATTTTTTTATTAGTATTATAAACTACTTTTAAAACTGTTTTTTTTTTCAACTTTTATTTAAAACTTTTTTTATATCTCTCTTCAATGGTTTAGATGATATTTACTCCAAAAGAAAAAAAAACTAATTTTTTTTCAAAAGGACTTTAACTTCTTAACTTGCATTTATTAAAAAAATACGTGTTTCGTATTTTTATATATTTTTGGTATTTTATTATAATATATCCAAAGCTTTTTAAAATTAGAATGCGACAGTTAGCTGCGTGCCCTTGTGAGTCAGAAATCGAAATCTATATTTTTGGAACTGCTAACCACACAGTTTACACATTAGAATCTACGTAACGATACTTTTTCTATTGGCACTCTATCTATACATATACAATTTGAGCAATTAAACAAAGCATTTATTTTTGAATGTTTTATATGTTGTCTTACACATAAATACTGCAAAAATTATAATATGATGTAAAGTCAGCGGTTAATATTATTTTTGCAAGTAATGAGCACACAAGTAATGCATGTTATAGCTGTACGTGATATGCGAAATGTTCGACATTTGCGATGTTTTAAGTTAATTTTTTATTTTAAAAACTAAACATATATCTATATAAATATAATGCAAATTATGTGTAGTCATCACTGATTGCAGTCAGTCATACACATAGAGGTTTTTACTTTTTTTTCTATAAAGAAAAACCGGATTCAAATTATGGTAATTTTATACTCTCATGAAAATTACCTTATCGTGCGTCATATATATATATATATATATACATATATATATTTAATAATTTCATAGAAAATCTTTGTCCCCGGTATGCACAGTAATGTTGTATTTGTATCGCATGTATTCATGTAAGCAATAGGTATGATGCATACACGTATGACATGAAAATATGTGTAATACGCTTGTGTGTACAAAAGATCGGCATCCTCTAAACAGAAGTATGCTCATTTCATATCCTATAGTCATACATATATTTCTTCTTGGAGAGGAAGGGGGGAGAGAGAGAGAGAGAGAGAGAGAGAGTGTGTGTAACGTTGAAACGGTTAGACATAGAAATGTTAAACATATCACGCATGACTCAAAGTTCAGAGTATTAGCGACGTTCAAGTCGCCATTTTTATTCTAAAATAAGAAATACTTTATAGTTCTGTTACGGTGTAACGTTATCTATATTTTATGATATTTTTTTTGCTAAATTAAGCAATAATTTATCATTCCGAAGTTTTGCTCATCTCATATTTTCCTTATTTTCGCGATATTTTTAAGGAATGTACGCTATAAAATTATTCTTATATCGTTGCATAAATCGTTAAATGAATTGATCGTAAATTAAATTCGACGTATAAGAAGCCAAGTGTTATTACGATGATGCGCGTCATTCTTGGATTTATCAGCTTTAACATCAATTTGTATACTAATGGGTTATTTTAACAATTACTCTCTCTCTCTTTCTCTTTCAAATTCTTTCTCTTTGACCGGATTCAAATTATGTCTTGTTAATTTTGCACTTCCATACATTATTGATACATGGTTAATTGGTTAACATGATGAAAATTTCCTCAATATTTTGATTTGTACTCCACCGCGACGTATAATGTATGCGTACAGTTAACACGTATAATGGCACGTTATCGCAGCATGCCTTGTTAATACAGATTTATTGCTGAAAGTACGGGTGAAGGAAAGGATATCACTACTTGCCGTGCTGGGCACGCGCAACCTAAAGTAGCTTTTCTGCATACATAATTGTCGTATACATAAATGCTCTAACTTACTCGTACACTGTTACCTGTAATCGTGTATCACCCAACATACAAAATGCGAGAACGTAAGGATAAAAAGAAATGGATAAGTATACAATTCAAAAATACAATCAAACAGTAGACTCTTGAAAAGAAATAAAATAATTCAGAGTCTAATTCTTTTCCTTATAAATATATAAATTGTATCTATGTATAAGTAGAATCTAATTTACAATTATAAGATAACATTCTTGCGACTCACGTGAAATATTATTATTATATGAATGCAGCGTACAACATGAAAACTCTCTCTGTACATAAAATATAACTTTTAGAAAATGTGGGATTTTACACAGCTTGTCTCACAAAATTGAATAAACATAAATTAAGTAAGATAACTCCAATTAGAGTATAGCGCCAACATGCAAAATTGCAATTATGTGCTTGATATATGCAAGATGTCATTAATTGTGGATTTTACATTATGCTATGTATAGCATTTGCAATATTTACGTAAAATCTTAAAACAACATAGCAAACAAAAACAAACGTTTTGTTTATCTGGTTAAATTGTAAATACATATGTAGACAGAGGCAAGCGGAAAAATGACATCGTTACATACAAAATCCTGTGTAATTGCGTCATTAGCAGTTCGAAAAATAAAGAACCTAAATTCTGACTTATTGTCAGCCAACGTCTCCCTTTAACGTTTGCCAAATTACAATTCTATATTATAATTTATATTTGTTTCAGTTTATTGGTGGGGTTTCGATGAAACTCCACACTTCCAAAAAATTATAGTGAAACGGAAATTTGTACCATAATTAAAGTATTAATATTAAGAATTAAAATTACTTAAACATATAGTATTAAAACTAAATACTTATAATCTAACAATTCATATCTTAAAAGATAATCAATTAATTAATTATAAAATGTGTATCTAAAGAACTTAATTTAAATACTTAATACTAATGAGATAATAATCATACTTTTGTTTCAATTATAACCAATTGTTCGTATTTTTGTTTACGAGAAATGATTTATGTATCACTCCATCTAGAGTATGAAAGACAACCTAAACGAATATATTCAATGTTCCTATATTCTCTGTTTCCGCCGTCACGTAATCGACGGTCAAATTATTTGGTATTTCTAAATACGTATTCTGGTATTACAAGAAAACTGTATGTTGCTTTTGTTTTTATTAAAACACTCACGGTATTCAACTCGAATTAGTATCTTCATTTATCGAGGAAATACGTTTTCTATATTAATTATTTATGTAATTAGATATTTATGCGAAATTTCAAAATAACATAAGAAATATTCAAATCTTTAACTGATCAAATTGTAGATGGAGACAAGCAGAGAAATGTCGTTACACATATACAATATTTTTCATAACTGCGTTAATATTTGAAAAATAAAGAACCTGAATTTGGTTTCTGGCTCATTGTCAGCCATCTCCGCTTGACATTTGCCATATTACAATTCTGTATTATAATTTATGTTTGTTTCAATTTATTGGTGGAGTTTCGATGAAACTCCACACTTTCAAAAAATTATAATATGCCTGTTTCAAAAATGTACTAAGATAATAATTAAAATTACTTAAACATATACTATTAAATCTAAATACTTATAATCTAACAATTCATATCTTAAAAGATAATCAATTAATTAATTATAAAATGTATATCAAAAGAACTTAATTTAAATACTTAATACTAGTGAGATAATAATCATACTTTTGTTTCAATTATAACCAATTGTTCGTATTTATGTTTACGAGAAATGATTTGTGTATCACTCCATCTAGAGTATGAAAGTCAACCTAAAAGAATATATTCAATGTTCCTATATTCTCTGTCTCCACCGTCGCGTAATCGACGGTCAAATTATTTGATATTTCTAAATACGTATTCTGGCATTACAAGGAAACTGTATGTCGAGCTTTTTGTTTTTATTAAAACACTCACGATATTCAACTCGAATTAGTGTCTTCATTTATCGAGGAAATACGTTTTCTATATTAATTATTTATGTAATATCAGGTATTTATGCGAAATTTCAAAACCTATATAAGAAGCATTCAAATCTTTGTTTAACTGATCAAATTGTAGATGGAGACAAGCAGAAAAATGTCGTTACATGTATATTTTGCATAACTGTGTTAGTATTTGAAAAATAAAGAACCTGAATTTAGTTTCTGGCTCATTGTCATCCATCTCCGCTTGACATTTGCCACATTATATATATAATTCTATATTATAATTTATATTTGTTTCAATTTATTGGTGGAGTTTCGATGAAACTCCACACTTCCAAAAAATTATATTAGTGTCAACAAGAGAGTGGTTAAAAGTACTAAGAATTAAAATTATTTAAACATATACTATTAAAACAAAATATTTATATTCTAACAGTTCGCATCTTAAAAGATAATCAATTAATTAATTATAAAATGTATATCTAAAGAACTTAATTTAAATACTTAATACTAATGAGATAATAATCATACTTTTGTTTCAATTATAATCAATTGTCCGTATTTTTACGAGAAGTGATTTGTGTATTACTCCATCTAGAGTATGAAAATTAACCTAAAAGAACATATTCAATGCTGGTATATCCTCTGTCTTCACCGTGGTGTAATCGAATTATTTGGTATTAGACGCGTATTCTGGCATCGCACACAAATAAATGATACTTGATATTATAGTCGAACACGTGCTGTGCTTTTATAAAAACATTCACGATATCCATTCAACTCGAAATTGCGTCTTTATTTGTAGAAGAAACATATTTTCTTGTAGTTATCTGCGTAATCAATATGCAAGCTATTTATTAATGCATCAGTTCAACGATAATCTATAGTTAAAGTTGATGAGACACGATGGACATACAGTGATTCTTCTTTTCCTTCTTTTGTTTTTTTGTTAAGCATACTTATACACATTTGTGCACTCGCAAGATTGTTAGATTGCTCTCTACTGTTACGATATAAGCTTCCATAAATTCATTACTTTATGTATCGTCTGAATCTATTTATTCTATCCTTTCAAAGCTCGCGTCTGCATGATCGTTTTAATGGGGAACATTAAACACTTCGCTGTGATTTATATTCAATAAGTATTAAATGAAATGAAATTGTTCAAAACGGCAACGGATATCACTAATAATACTGCTTTTATTACATGATAATATGTATGTACTACATTATCTTGCGAGTGCATTTGTGAACCAATCGGATCAAGATATTATAGTTACTACATCTGTAAATCTTATATGTTGCAAATCTTGATCGCGTTTATCACATTTTCTTCACAACAATATATCTACTTAAGAAACACGCTTACTAATTGTAAGATACATAATATTCTACGAAATAACTGATCATTTTATCCACTAATACAGGATATACGAATATATAATAATATATTTATCCAGTTATCCGATTAGAGTGAAATTCGTGTATTGTAGGTATACTTAATTTATAGAGTTGCACTGACAATGAGAGAAATATATGGTACGTATAATCATTTAATTTGTTGTGACTAAGAAGACTCTTTCTTTTTTTTTTTTTTTTTTGAAAATTGTATTATTCTAAATTAAAATTTGGTTATTCTAACCGAATTTTTATTAGAACGAATAATTTTTTATTAGTACAATACAATTTTTAATTGAATAAGTAAGAAAATTTTTATCATATAATCATGTATGAACAAATTGATTAGAAAATAGTTATACGTATCAAACATTTCTCTCAGTGTTGTTACGCGAATATAAAGAGTTATATTATTATTAGAAAATGATAATTAAAAAATGAACAATATGACAGTTTTCCTAAGATGATAGCATTGAACTTTTTATTTTGTTGCAATTCAGAATTGCCACTAATCAATTCCGACCATGATTTAATGAATGTTAGATAAACTTAATGACGGATGAAGAAATAGTGAATCATTGCTAGAATGATCAGCTTTTTGTCATTATTCTAGCAACGTATTTTTAAAGGCATATGTTACATGCATATACACATCTAATAGACCAGCATGTGTGTGCGAAGTTGAAACATTCAATTACCGGTAAACGCATTTTTTTGTTGGTGTGCACTTTATGCTAGGTCTTGCTCCAGAAACTGCAGGGTCAGGATATCCTTGCTGTAAAATACCGCCTTTTTCTGAGAGCACTCACGCTATTAGCTTTGTGCCGAAAATAGCCTTTCGGGCATTATAACGGCACGGAACGATTCCGTACTAATGATTTATAAATAACTCGACTTAAGTTCTGAATCTGGAAATATTCTATGATATCGAGCATGAGCTTGCTTGTAAATTTATTTTGGGAATCACGGAAGTTTCTCGCGTTTGCAGAAGAAACTTATTAAAGATAATCGATAATGAAACATTTTAGTCGCTATATCTCTCTTTAGCGTATATTGTGTTGAAAGTTGAATCTTTGTGTATTATATATTGTCGGTATACGATTTATCGCGAAAATAATGTTCATGTCTAATATTAATATGATATAAATTAAACAATGGTATCGAAAAATCGCGTTCTAATAAACTGTTACAACTGAAAAAGTCCCGTCCGATATATATTTCGATAACAATGATGCATTTATGTATAAATCTTAGAATATACTTCTTCTGGAAGTTGACCTGTAGCCGTTAAAGATAGAAATTCGAGAAATGTTTTTTATCTATTATTTATATCGATGCTGTAGAACTTTTGGTGTAATAATATCGCGTTATATTTTTGTGTAATTAGTCGCTCTACGAAATAAATATGAGGAAAGGCATGATATTATAAGCTATTTATGAACTTACAAATTTCAGTAATTAAATATTTTGAACTCGTCATTGTAGGCAGAAATTTAATTTCTCCTATAAAAAGAGGAGTAAACGTTTATTGTGTCTATTTAACATAATTTTCGAAACTATATCGATTTAAATGATTTTATTACAAATCCTATTCGCTCTTTTACATAATGAGAAAAAAATGAAGTATGTGCGCACATTGATGAGATCAATTTTAATTTCCGTGAAAGCTCATAAATAGTTTATAATTCAGAGTTACTCGTTCTTTATTCTCGCATTGGAAAGCAACAATCTACAGTCTCTGTGAAGTTAGCACCTTAACTTTAAAAATCGGAAATTTTAATAACAGTACAGCTTGCACCCGCAATAGTTCTAGAGTTCCTGATAGATTTCATCAATAGTACTATTAATTAGGCCAAAAATTTTAAAAAATAAAAATATGCGGTGCTAACTTCGCGTGGCACCGCAAGATTTGAAAAAGCCGATTTTTATGACGGAATTTCACAGTACTCGAAGAGTACTACAGTTCCTGATCGATTATAACAATAGTATCAGTCATTAAATATTTTTAAATAAATTTTTAAAAAAAGAGCACCTCAACTATCAAAAAAATTATTTTTTTTTGCGCCATTTTATAGTACTCGGAGAGTACTACAGTTCCTGATCGGTTTTAGTGACACTATCCACCTTTTTAATATGTTTAAACAGTTTTTCGATCCGCACGCTGACACCACACGTCAAGAGTAAAGTACCCCTAAACAGCCAGTACTGGCCGACTTTTCGAATTTTTCCGACAGTACTACAATAGTTCCGAAGAAATATGCAGGTGTCGACCCGAGTACTCTTCGTTTAATATGTTTAAATAATTTTTTAAGTTTTTCGCTGGCATCGCACGTCAAGAGTAAAGTGCCTCCAAACAGACAGTACTGGACGACTTTTTGACTTAATTAAACTCGGATTATTCATTATGCGTGTGCGCGGGTTATAACCAGTGACAACTACAATATCGTTAAGATGATTCTGTGTAATTACTTAGATAGCGATTCGAAAAATAAAGAACTTGAATTCGACTTATGACTCACTGTCATCTTTTCTAACATTTGCCACATTACAATTCTATATAATAATTTATGCTTGTTTCAATTTCTTGGTGGAGTTTCGATGAAACTCCACACTTCCAAAAAATTATTATTAACAACAACGAGAGAACGGAATTAAAAGTACTAAAAATTAAAATTACTTAAACATTTACTATTAAAACTAAATACTTATAATCTAACAATTCTTATCTTAAAAGATAATCAATTAATTAATTATAAAATGTATATCTAAAGAACTTAATTTAAATACTTAATACTATAGATGAGATAATAATCAAAAACTTTTGTTTCAATATTATAACCAATTGTTCGTATTTTTGTTTACGAGAAATTATTTGTGTATCACTCCATCTAGAGCATGAAAGTCTACCTAAAAGAATAGGTATATTCAATGTTCCTATATTCTCTGTCTCCACCGTCGCGTAATCGACGGTCAAATTATTTGATATTTCTAAATACGTATTCTGGCATTACAAGGAAACTGTATGTCGAGCTTTTTGTTTTTATTAAAACACTCACGATATTCAACTCGAATTAGTGTCTTCATTTATCGAGGAAATACGTTTTCTATATTAATTATTTATGTAATCAGGTATTTATGCGAAATTTCAAAACAACATAAGAAACATTCAAATATTTGTTTAACTGATCAAATTGTATAGATAGAGACAAGCAGAAAAATGTCGTTACATGTATATTTTGCATAACTGTATTAGTATTTGAAAAATAAAGAACCTGAATTGGTTTCTGGCTCGTTGTCAGCCATCTTCGCTTGACTGACATTTGCCACATTACAATTCTATATTATAACTTACATTTGTTTCAATTTATTGGTGGAGTTTCCATGAAACTCCACACTTCCAAAAATTAGAAAAGTAGTATTACAATCTGAAGACACGGTGATAGTATCTTGGCATAATTAATAACGCAGTGTGTTCTTATAACTAAGGTCTTATAACTAACTTAATTTAAATACTTAATACTAATGAGATAATAATCATACTTTTGTTTCAATATTATAACCAATTGTTCGTATTTTTGTTTACGAGAAATTATTTGTGTATCACTCCATCTAGAGTATGAAAGTCTACCTAAAAGAATAGGTATATTCAATGTTCCTATATTCTCTGTCTCCACCGTCGCGTAATCGACGGTCAAATTATTTAATATTTCTAAATACGTATTCTGGCATTACAAGAAAACTGTATGTCGAGCTTTTTGTTTTTATTAAAACACTCACGATATTCAACTCTAATTAGTGTCTTCATTTATCGAGGAAATACGTTTTCTATATTAATTATTTATGTAATCAGATATTTATGCGAAATTTCAAAACAACATAAGAAATATTCAAATTGTTTAACTGATCAAATTGTAGATGGAGACAAGCAGAGAAATGTCGTTACACACATACAATATTTTGCATAACTGCGTTAATATTTGAAAAATAAAGAACCTGAATTTGGTTTCTGGTTCATTGTCAGCCATCTCCGCTTGACATTTGCCACATTACAATTCTGTGTTATAATTTATGTTTGTTTCAATTTATTGGTGGAGTTTCGATGAAACTCTACACTTTCAAAAAATTATAATGTATCATATACCTGTTTCAAAAATGTACTAAGATAAGAATTAAAATTACTTAAACATATACTATTAAAACTAAATACTTATAATCTAACAATTCATATCTTAAAAGATAATCAATTAATTAATTATAAAATGTATATCTAAAGAACTTAATTTAAATACTGTCACTAAAACCGATCAGGAACTGTAGTACTCTTCGAGTACTACAAAATGGCGCAAAAAAAATAATTTTTTTGAAAGTTGAGGTGCGAGCTTTTTTTTTAAAAATTTATTTAAAAATATTTAATGGCCGGTACTATTGTTATAATCGATCAAGAACTGTAGTACTCTACGAGTACTGTAAGATTCCGTCATAAAAATCGGCTTTTTCAAATCTTACGGTGCCACGCTAAGTTAGCACCGCATATTTTTATTTTTAAAAATTTTTGGCCTAAATCAACAGTACTATTGATGAAACCTATCAGGAACTCTAGAACTATTGCGGGTGCAAGCAGTACTGTTATTAAAATTTCCGATTTTTAAAGTTGAGGTGCTAACTTCACAGAGACCGATCTACACGAGAATTTATGTAGTCAATTTCTATAGATGAAGCTTCGTTCTCTATAAATTAAATTAAAATAATATAAATATGGATTCTTCTCTCAATATCTCAATCAATAATAAAAAATTAATTAATATGGAGAAAAAGAAGGTTGTTGGTTTTTTTTTTGTTTTTCTCGTATATACGCGAAATTATATCATAGGGAATATAACGAGTGATTGAGCATTCCTGCTTTTCGTGCGCATCTTCCTTTGGCTTCAAGTCCGCCCTTTCTGCTGCATTCACTATTGTGTGAAAGCATTGTTCATCGAACCAGTCGTCGCGCATCCTGATCCAAGGGAAATCACGGAGGGGCTAATGTCCAGTCTGTGCAGTAAGGACGAGAGAATATTGTCCAACCATATGTTACCAAAACGTTGGTCAGCTGTTTGTGATGGTCGCGGACAGCGGATACTACTATATATACGCCGATTGACCATTTATCAATCGTTGTATCCTTGTCGCTTCATCGAGTGTCGAACGATGCGCAGCGAATCTCGGTGCACGATTGATTCGGTATGGGAAACGAAGGGCTGGTGGTGCCGAATAGAGGGGTACTATATTACAAATCTCTGCATGGGAATAACTCGTGTGCCGATGCCGTTGCGAAAACTATAAATGAACGATTTTACTCGCGCTGTATCACGCTATTTGTATGACGACTACTAGAATGTACACCAGAATTCTTAATTTATTGTGATAAATAGCGAAATCTTGATTACTGTATTAGATTGTTACATTACATATTTCTATATTAAACAAACATATTACTTAAAAAATGTTGAGTGCGTTTTTAAATTAAAGATTCTGTTAATGATAATGAAATAAATTTTAAAGGGAAATCAAAACTTATATATATAATATATATATACTTAGGTTTAGAATGGAATAAGGAGACGAAATACAATACATATCGCTTATAGATTGAGAAAGTGGAATTTATCTTGCCGCCACTTGTTGATATCAAATCTCTTTTATACAAATATAAAAGTCGACATTAATCAAAATGAATACAACAGGAATTTTTAATCGCAGTCGATTATACGACTTTTAAAGTAAATTAAATAAAGAAATTACTGTTAGAGAGAGAGAGCGCCCCTTCTCTCCTCATGATATATCGCTCGAACAAAGCCGAAAAAAGAGAAAGAGAAACGAAATCAGAACGCTCACCCCATAAAGTGCAAGGATCGTGCCGGATATGACGCATTCTGCTGCGCGACGTGATTTATGATAGACCCATCTATATACATACATGCGTTTTGAATGGTTCATTTGAAAATTACACGCCATTCTCGCGTCACGTTGATGCCGACTACTTGGACGTCTTAAGGCCCTCGCGTGACCCGGTGTGCCATTACTGCACCAACGCGGCATGCACCAGTCGTCGGTTTACATCAGTCTACATCAGTTTACATGACGCGCTGTAAAGCTTGCGATCGTTGTGAATTCGTCACTCGACACAGACTTTTCGGCTAAATTTGTGATTCAGCGTCTTAGTCACGTAGATACATTTCCTCTCACTTTCTCGGAAGGTATTTTTAGAGATTGAAAATAATTGAAGTAGTAAATTTCTGCTAGGCGATAATTATCGAGCAGATTTGTACATGCGAAGATATTTTTATGACTTGACTACGCAGTGATGCTTGTAGATACTTTTGCCCGATTATGCTTATATTGTCTGTTAGTTCTAATAGCTAAGCGTCACATTTATTATCAATAGTTAAGTATATTTTCCTGGTTGTGTTAACTTTTCTATTTTAAAAACAGAATTTTATGTACATATATATATATAATATATATATGTAATATTTATAAAAAAAATAATTTTTTGTGTTAAATATATTTAATAATTTCTTTTAATTAATAAAAACAGAAATATAAATAAATTTTGCGTTGCCTATTTGTATGATATTAGATGTTTGAAAATGCGGTATTACACTCTGATTTTATTTCACCAATAAATTGTAATAGGATTACAATTGGCGCGAGTGTGAAAATAACAAAATTGAATTCGAATCTTTATATATATATATATCCTTTGATTATTGTTTCCGATCACGCAGAATGATATACAGATAATACATTTTTTCTGCTTGCTTACTTATACACTTATAATTTAGTCAGTTAACAGAACAACAAATATTGTCAAATATCTTCAGAGATTTCGCAGTCAAATATTAATAGTCACTATATTAGTATCACTTACTTGCGGCTGTCGATGTCTTTTGATTCTGTATTATTAAGAGTCGAAATATTACGAATATTTAAGTAAGCTCGTTTCAATGTCACAAAAAGATAGATGAGTTTGTCTAACATATAAATGTTTTAAAATGGAATCCTATTGACTTTGCAGGTATAATACATATATCATAAGATTGATGAAATTAAATAAAAATGATTGTCTCTCAAATTGTTTCTTGACGGGAATTTCATTTAATTTGATATCTTAAATAACTTTTCACCATGTAACTAATAATAGTAGATACGTACATCTCGTCGGATCGAATTTCATCGATGTGTCTACAGCAATGCTGAGGCTGCACACACTCTATCATGCATAAATACGTGAAATTCGCAGGATGGTTCATTATGCAATCTCCTGTCGGTTCTCACACGGGCATTGAAATCTCACACCACGTCCGGAGCTTTTAAAGATCGCTATGAATACTTAATCTTCGCCCGCTATACATTTTCCACCGTGCAATAATCTATTCCAGAGAGATATTTACATGTCTTATGCGAGCTCGAGTATATGTAAAACGTAAGCTCTGTCACAACTTTGCGTGCGATATCTCTGTAAATTACGTAGTTTTGATTTATGTTTTATACACAATACTTATGTCTGTGGAAATATTAATAACTACGTTGATCCTCTCACAATCAGATGTATGGTTATCTAATATGGTTCATGGAGATCTGCAGCTTGAGACTCGTTCATTAACATGAATTTCACAACATACATTTCGCAGCGCTAGGTGTTAACGTATACTATGAAAATTATGGCAGTCTGTCAATTATACTGAATTTTTTCGTGACGGCTAGTAATTTCTGACGTCAGTGAACTGTGCGATCTATCCATATTCGCGCAGGTATATAAAAAATTTATAAAAAATGTTAGTGGTAACATATATATGACATTCTCGAAATATAGGAAAATAATCGAGAAAACAATTAAATTCCATTATTGCGAAGAGAATTGATAATGTCTCGAGAATGACGAAGATGTTTTTACGCTCGCAATCGATCTTCTTTGACACCAAACGGATACAAAATATATCGCGGCATGACACATATATGTATGTAGCTAATGTAAGTCGCTAATCGCCGCTGATCATTTTAATGGCTGCAATTTTAATTTTACTTTGACTTCAACCCTTTCCGTGACCGGTAAATCTTTAATTAATAACATTATTTTGTACTTAATGCGTGGATCAGGTTACTTAAAAAAAATTAATGAATACCTATAATTATATTGCCTTATTGTAAAAAATATTACAGTAAAAAGCAATTTTACAATCTTGCGAGTGCATAAATGTGTATAAGTATACTTAACAAACAAACAGAAGAAGAAAAAAAAGAATCATTGTACGTTCATCGTGCTTTATCAACTTTAACTGTAGATTATCATTGAACTGATGCATTAATAAATAGCTTGCATATTGATTACACAGTTAACTACTAGAAAATATGTTTCTTGTACAAATAAAGACACAATTTCGAGTTAAATGGATATCGTGAATGTTTCGATAAAAACACAGCATGCTTGACAATAATATCAAGTACCATTTATTTGCGTGCGATGCCAGAATACGCGTCTAATACCAATAATTCGATTACTCCAGGGTGGAGAGAGGGATATAACTATACGAGCATTGAATATTTTAAGTTAATTTTCATACTCTAGATGGAGTGAGATACAAATAATTTCACGTATATAAAAATATGAACAATTCGTTATAATTAAAACAAAAGTATAATTATAATCAGTCATTTAATATTAAGTTATTTATACTAAGTTATTTATATTAAGTATTATTTATATGTTCATTTTATAATTAATTAATTTATTATTATCTATAAAATGTAAATAGTTATGTTATAAGATTAATTGTAGTATTAAATAATTATACACACTATGAACTAAATTGAATTTTTGGAAGTGTGGAGTTTCATGGAAACTCCACCAATAAATTGAAATAAATGTAAGTTATAATATAGAATTGTAATGTGGCAAATGTCAAGCGGAGACAACGAGCCAGAAACCAAATTCAGGTTCTTTATTTTTCAAATACTAACACAGTTATGCAAAATATACATGTAACGACATCTTTCTGCTTGTCTCCATCTACAATTTGATCAGTTAAACAAAGATTTGAATGTTTCTAATGTTGTTTTGAAATTTCGCATAAATACCAGATATTACATAAATAATTAATATAGAAAACATATTTCCTCGATAAATGAAGACACTAATTCGAGTTGAATATCGTGAGTGTTTTAATAAAAACAAAAAGCTCGATATACAGTTTCCTTGTAATGCCAGAATACGTATTTAGAAATATCAAATAATTTGACCGTCGATTACGCGACGGTGGAGACAGAGAATATAGGAACATTGAATATACCTATTCTTTTAGGTAGACTTTCATACTCTAGATGGAGTGATACACAAATAATTTCTCGTAAACAAAAATACGAACAATTGGTTATAATTGAAACAAAAGTATGATTATTATCTCATTAGTATTAAGTATTTAAATTAAGTTAGTTATAAGACCTTAGTTATAAGTACACACTGCGTTATTAATCATGGCAAGATACTACCGTGTCTTCAGATTGTAATAGTACTTTTTCTAATTTTTGGAAGTGTGGAGTTTCATGGAAACTCCACCAATAAATTGAAACAAATGTAAGTTATAATATAGAATTGTAATGTGGCAAATGTCAGTCAAGCGGAGATGGCTGACAACGAGCCAGAAACCAAATTCAGGTTCTTTATTTTTCAAATACTAATACAGTTATGCAAAATATACATGTAACGACATTTTTCTGCTTGTCTCTATCTATACAATTTGATCAGTTAAACAAATATTTGAATGTTTCTTATGTTGTTTTGAAATTTCGCATAAATACCTGATTACATAAATAATTAATATAGAAAACGTATTTCCTCGATAAATGAAGACACTAATTCGAGTTGAATATCGTGAGTGTTTTAATAAAAACAAAAAGCTCGACATACAGTTTCCTTGTAATGCCAGAATACGTATTTAGAAATATCAAATAATTTGACCGTCGATTACGCGACGGTGGAGACAGAGAATATAGGAACATTGAATATACCTATTCTTTTAGGTAGACTTTCATACTCTAGATGGAGTGATACACAAATAATTTCTCGTAAACAAAAATACGAACAATTGGTTATAATATTGAAACAAAAGTTTTTGATTATTATCTCATCTATAGTATTAAGTATTTAAATTAAGTTCTTTAGATATACATTTTATAATTAATTAATTGATTATCTTTTAAGATAAGAATTGTTAGATTATAAGTATTTAGTTTTAATAGTAAATGTTTAAGTAATTTTAATTTTTAGTACTTTTAATTCCGTTCTCTCGTTGTTGTTAATAATAATTTTTTGGAAGTGTGGAGTTTCATCGAAACTCCACCAAGAAATTGAAACAAGCATAAATTATTATATAGAATTGTAATGTGGCAAATGTTAGAAAAGATGACAGTGAGTCATAAGTCGAATTCAAGTTCTTTATTTTTCGAATCGCTATCTAAGTAATTACACAGAATCATCTTAACGATATTGTAGTTGTCACTGGTTATAACCCGCGCACACGCATAATGAATATAATTTTTTACTTTATAAAAATACGAACAATCACTTATAATTGGAAATTGAAACGAAGACATGTCACTTGATTATTGAAAATTTTGTTTTTTAATTTTTGGAAGATTAGAATTTAGAAGTTTGTCATATTCTACGTACATTGAAATAAATATAATGAGTTGTAATGTGTTATAAAACTATGTAAAGCTAGTTCTACATTAGTCGCATCGCAGCGTCGCAAGCGTTCCAATCAACATCAAGCTAGCATAGACTCTGATTGGACGGCAACACTTACGATAACGCTTGCAACGTTGCGATGAGACTATTTAGAACCAGCTTAACACACACATGCACACACGTAAATTTTTACGAATTTTTTTGGTGTTGGACGTTTTGTGATTTACAATTTATTATTAAATGAATGCTTTATCGTTATAGAATTATGATTTGCATACCTCTTAGAACACATAAATCTTATGAATAAATACTATTATAGTATAGTTACATTTGTTTGATGTACTTGAGAAATAAATATTAAATTCTTATGACAGAGAACTTTTAAAATGTGATCTTATAATATTTCATTATCTTGTTAAAAGAATATCACGTCATGACATTTATAGAAATGTCTATATCCCATAAAGTGAAGTGTCAATATCTTTAATGTGGTATAGTGCATATCGGTGAGGTAGATAAGGTGAGAACGGAAAGAAGTATACTGTGAAAGAAGTATGAAAGAGAGAATACAAAAAAAGGAAACTATGGATAGTAACTCGTCATTTGAGTGAAAGATAAGTATTCTCTTAACAGCTGGGAACTTTTTCAGAGTATTCTGTCGATTTGACGTCCCATCTGAAGACACAACACCGCCGGAAGAAATTCGGATATAAAAATGATGGTCTGGTTGGTTTCAATAGTAATTCTGATGGAAAATGGACGAATCAGAATTTCCTGGTTAAATCTACTAAAAATTTTAGTTTAGATAACTAGAATTCTGATTCATATGTAATAATTATTTTGATAAAAACAAGAATTCTAATAAATTTTATTAGATATATTATATTAGAATTCTGTTTATCTCGACTAGAATTCGAATTAATTTAGCCATATAATCCTGATTCGTCCATTTTAAATCAGAATTTTTCAATATATTTATATCGTGTATTTTAATTTGTATTGCACAGTAAACAAAACGTTTTTGCTCTTATGGTATTCTGACGTTTCGTACCTTCGTATCGTTTCTCTCATCATATACATACAGCATAAAAGCTTTTAAATCTTTCTGCTGTGAAATTACTGTGTGGTAGCTCATCATTATCTGCCTCCGACCCTACGTATGACTACGTGCGCTCATTCGTGGTACGAACACCCGCCAAAGTAATTACGTACACGCGAATTTGCATCACACCTTCTTATATCGCATTTATTATTAATAGTAAATAAATAATAACATGCATATTTAATTTTTCTTTGGGTAACAATTTTGCTTAACTTTATTATTTAATATAATGGTAATTCACTTATTTTAATAATAAATGTTTACAATTAATACAATTTATCAGAACGAGAGAGATTTGTAGATGATTTTTTAAATACAAATAAATAATCTCTCTTTTTTCTTTGATGAAATGTCTTCAATATATTTTATACTATTATTTTATCGATAATTTTTCGTTGCTAAGTCAATTATTTATTTGTATTTTTAAATATTAGAAAGGGATTGTATTTATCAACATTTCATCCATTATATGAAAATCCATCTTTTATACACTAAGAAAAATGTCTGATTGGATTAATTGGAATTCTAGTTGAGATAGCAAGAATTCTGATTAAATATATTATAATCAGAATATTCTGATTCGTCTATTTTCAACCGGATACTTTTTTTACTACGGTATATAGCAGTATGCAAATATTTCGTGTGTATTTAAATATTTTTTAAGTAGCTAATATTTAAAAAAAAAGTCTTCAGAAGTAACGGAAAGCTTTAATACATTCTTGGCCGCAAATAACTGTATATTTTATTATGATAATTGGACCATATAAAATAAGGAATCGTGATATGCTTTATTTTCTCAAGACAAGAGGTCATTGTGGGCAATTTGCACGGACTCGAACGTTTCGCCTGAAGCAAAGTTTTAAATGTTTCTCGTCCCTCGACTTTTGCCACGCTATTCTCTCCTTGCATACGAGAATTAAATGCGGTCGAGTCTGGCATCAACCGTGACCCGAATATTGTTAGTCCCCTTATTTACATTTAAACGTCTTTTAACTCGCCAATAACGCGAACAATACTTCGGACCTTCAACGTGACAAATTGAATGGTCGTGTACAGCTCAATACGTAATAGAAACAAAACAAATTAAAATGGAGCAAGTACGATTTTTTTTATAAAACGAAATTTTCCATGGGATGAAATGGAGTTGTATCAGCGTTTGATTATGATTTCTTTGCCTGATTATTTCTAACCAAAAAAATAATAGACATCTTAAAAAGCGTTATCTAAAGTTCAAATATAACAGAATAATATAAGGTTTCGTGAGAAATAATTATTTTCTCTTTCTTTCTTTCTCTCTTTATTTTCCTTTCCCTTTTCTTCTTTCTTTTCCCTCTTCTTCCTCCGCCTACTACTTTATCTTCTCTTTCCTCCTGTCTCATCTAAATTAAATTGAACTTAATATGTAATCTGATTTTCGAATAACGTGCACATTTTAATGACATCAGTAATCTTGTTTTCGAAGTACTCCTTTATTGTGGAGGATGCTGGACGATATACAATTACAGCTATACCAATCGCCGTTAAGTCCTTAAATCGACGAAGTAATCTACTTACAGGTGCAGAGCTTCTCTAAACCGGTCAGCCGTGTACGCGTTCGGCTTGAAACGCTTTCGTGATCCCACATTCCGCGGACTTGTCTGTTATCTGAGAGTAGGTACCTGCCGCGTCTCCACGGTTAGTGTATTCGCGCTACGGCTATCAAACGCAGACACTCATCTACCGATGGATTAAAATTTAATTTAGAAATATAAAATAAATGTAAAATAAAGAACTTGAATTCGACTTATCATCTTTTCTGACATCTTTTCTGATATTTGCCACATTACAATTCTATATTATAACTTATATTTGTTTCAATTTATTGGTGGAGTTTCGATGAAACTCCACACTTCCAAAAAATTATTACGTGAGATCGTAGATATGTGCACTAAAAGTATCGTGAATTATAGTTACTTACAAATATACTATTAAAACTAAATATTTTTATAATCTAACAGTTCACATCTTAAAAGATAATTAATTAATTAATTATAAAATTTATATCTAAAGAACTTAATTTTAATACTTAATACTAGTGAGTAATAATCATACTTTTGTTTCAATTATAACCAATTGTTCGTATTTATGTTTACGAGAAATGATTTGTGTATCACTCCATCTAGAGTATGAAAGTCAACCTAAAAGAATATATTCAATGTTCCTATATTTTCTGTCTCCACCGTCGCGTAATTGACGGTCAAATTATTTGGTATTTCTAAATACGTATTCTGGTATTACAAGAAAACTGTATGTTGCTTTTGTTTTTATTAAAACACTCACGGTATTCAACTCGAATTAGTGTCTTCATTTATCGAGGAAATACTTTTTCTATATTAATTATTTATGTATAATCAGGTATTTATGCGAAATTTCAAAACAACATAAGAAATCTTCAAATCTTTGTTTAACTGATCAAATTGTAGATTGAGACAAGCAGAAAAATGTCGTTACACACACATATATGTTTTGCATAACTGCGTTAGTATTAGAAAAATGAAGAACCTGAATTTGATTTCTGGCTCATTGTCAGCCATCTCCGTTTGACATTTGTCACGTTACATCTCTACATTATACTTTATGTTTATTACAATTTATTAGCGGGGTCGGGTCAAACCTCACATTTCAAAAAATTGTGCAGTGATGAAAGTCTTATATTTTATTGCATTTTATAATAAAACAGTATACGTCACTTAAGTAATACATAAATAAATTATAATTATTAGTTATCCCCACATTTGCCGCGTTACAGTTTATATCTACATATTTGTTTCAATTTTTTTACTATGTAATAATTTTATTTCTGTATGAGCTATAAAGAAACGAATAGTCAACCATTTATTTTTATTCTTTTTTGAACTATTACGAAATTATTAAATCTTATAAGACAAACATATTTTTTAAAAACGAACTACAACTTTTTAGAATAATTACGTATATAAGATAGTTTCTATATAAATAAACTATAATTCTAAAATCTATAATTTATTTAAACTGTAACTTCCTGGAATACCTGTACATATGTATGTATGTAAAGCATAATTTCTGAATGTATATGTAAACTATATACAAGTTTCAATTCTAAAATTTAATTTGACTGACGTGACTTCTAAAGTAACGGTTATTTAAAAATAATCTAAGTCTTTCTAGAACAATTAAAAATATGGTCATGTTGATGGATTGCACATCACAACTGTGTGTAAAATACGTTGTGAATGACTATAAGGGGCTAAAATCCGCTTATAGAGCCCAGCCCACATTGTTCGCGATTTAAAAAATCAATTGCATCACAGCGAGGGTATTACTGTCCTATCTTAATGCGTGCTGATTTCGCGTGTCAATTAAGACCGGTGTTTGGTCGACCCGTAGCCGTCGCGATCGAGACAGTTCCATATGAAATTGATCACGTCGGAATCAATTACACGGCTGACTTTCAAAATAATTCATTTCCGAGAGCTTACTGGATTATACCACCTGAACTGTCGGCGTGCAGTATTTATTTGTCTCGCCGTGTGGTCTCAAACTCGTTCAGTATTGAGGGCAATGTCTCGCCAACGTATTTCTATGTCAACCCTTATTCGAGTGACTTTTCTGCTTGGGAAGTCTTTCACAATACCGATAAGCGAAACTAACTGAAAGAAACGACCTGCACTTTGCGCCGTTTATAAATCGAATTTGATTTGCAAATGAAATAACAGAATTAATAAAGTATAACGGTTTTTAAAATTAATTAAAGTACGAAATATAAAGTACGATATTAGGCATTTTAGTATTTTTATTATTGTTGTAATAAATACAAAGCGTATTTTATACGATTTATTATTCGTATTAGATTTTCTCTATTGGGCTCTATTCATAATCTCTTGTAGGTTTTATGACAGTGCGTGCAATATATATTTTATAAATATATGTACTGCACTTCAATTTTTTTAATGTTTTCTTTTATTATACGTAAAATTATTAATTGAATTAAGAATTGCTTAAAATAGACTTCATAAAATATTAAAAAATATGTTAACGGTCGCTTTTTAGATTATTTCTGTGCTATGATTTTTCAATGACCGATTTTACTATTTCAATTTTTTGACTTGCAACATTATGATAAGGGTAAGGAAACAAGAATATCACTATAAAGCAATAATTTGTAGATTTCTAATTATTTTATAATAATGTATATATATATATATGTTTATTATAACATTGAGAATGAGACCCGATATCAGTGTCGAAACGTTTATAATTATTTTTATTTTTGTTTCAAATTAATAAACGCGTTCTTTGTTATATAACTGGCTCTTAGCCCTTTAAAAAATTGTTCTATTTTGTTTTGTACTTACAGAGCCTTTTAATATTATTTATTATTAAAAAATATTTTGATATAGTTTATGTACTTTGTCCCATTGTGTATAATACTTTAATATTTTGAAAATAAATTAGATTTGAAAATCTTGATATACGAAAATCAATATCTCTCTCGATCAGTAAATTTCGGATTATAAATTGCTCGCGCGCGCGAAACTGACAATACATATATTTTATCTATTATACGTGGTCTACAATAGTCAGGAGCAGCTAGTATAATTGATTATAGAGTAGGCGTTAGACACAGACTGTAAGATTAAGGTCTTCTTACGTTCGAGTCTACAATAGCATGTAAAGATTATAATGAGTCAATCAGCGTCGACTAAAACGGCAATGGCTTCTGTTGCGCGTGTTTTCGCGTCACTACTAAGTTTTCATCGATTGAGACTAGATTGCAGGAAATGGATTTTTTTCTATCATTTTGTTTATATAGATTCACTCTCTGCCTTAATACACCAGAAAATCAGCTTATTCTGATATCTTACAGCCTCCACTATTGTTATACACGATTTTACTTGATATTGATTCTTGCAGACACGACAAAATGTCATGACTCGTATAAAAAAGAATACTCTATAATTGTAAATACATTTTAATAAGAATAATCAATTTATTATTTTCTTATGGTAATTTAATTTACTTTTCTTTATTTATATGATATTATTTTATTTTTCTCGCGTTTGATTATAATAATAATTTACTTTTACAAGCACTTTTCCGTTAAAAATGAGGTAAGTTTCTTTAAAATGTTAGATTTTAATTGGATTTTAATGAGTCCGCACTCGTATACTAATTCGTTCATTGAAGCTGATTTCGAAGCGCAAGAAACCGAGAGAACATTTATTTGCACGAATATAAAATGTTTCGCGAACGTTAAATGTTTGTAACGTCAGATTGGCAGGCACGCGATGCGGAGCTCTCGAAAGCTTTGTTTTTTCTTCGCAGCAAATATGTCGCTACGTCCTCGCGCCTTGAGCTGACCTTGTTGTCATTCATGTAGTCAGACGCGAGTAAGCAGCGGCGGCGGCGGCGCGAGCCGCTCCGTGTGTCGTCGCATTAAATCTGCAAAATACGTGCTTGCAGATGCCAAGAGGTAACGCGATCGTTTCCTGCAAACAATTGCAGTGTTTTTTCTTCCGTGTAACCAATTCACACGATTAACGACTGGGGATAATCATTTTACATGCGCGACGATTGTTCTAATTATTTATTATTATAACTTACATCGGTATATTTGTATTCTATAATTTAACATAATCCATATTTGCAACTCCATCGTCGGGTATGTTAAGTTAGCACCCCAACTATAGTACTCAGGAGTTCTGATTAGAGTTCCCACTTCCTTTTGACGAGACGAACAGTTCCCTATAGTTAATAACAAGAGTTCCGCTCAATAAACATTTTTTTTACATTTTTTAAAAATGGAGTGCTAACTTTTTCTCGAATTTCGAGATGGAATAGTTCTGAGCGGCTTAATAACTTCAATTTGCGATTGAAGTTATTAGAGTTCCCTAGAGTTCCTGATGATATGTAAAAAGATTTTCGAATAATAAAAAAAAAATTTTTGAAAAATTAATTTTTAGATACAATAGTTCTAATGATAATTCTTGCTTCTTTTTGACGATACGAAGAGTTCTCTATGATTTTTAATGACATATACGCTTAATAATCATTTTTTAATAATTTTTTAAAAATGGGGTGCTAACTTTTTAACGAAATTCAAGGTCGCATAGTTCTGATCAGCTTAACAGAACTATTTTATGAATACCTAGAGTTCTTGATACATAAAAAACATTTTTGAAATATAATAAAGTTTAAAAAAAATAGTGGAAATCTTTGAAAATTTTTTTGAGAGTACCGAGTAGTTCTGAGTAGCATTTCTTATAGTACTTGACGAGTTCTATCGAAAACTATGAGGTGAAAAAGCGATTGGACCAACGGTTTCCAAGATACACCGACATTTGTCGGAAGATCAACAATTTTCAGAGTATATCTCGGAAACCATTGGTCTAATCTTGTCTCAGAGGACAAACGAATGCAATAATGATTTTACCAATAATCGCATTTAGGGGTGCCAATTTCACAAAGCTGTGAAGTTCACTGTGTGAAGTTGGAACCTCTAAATGCGAATATTGGTAATATCATTATTGCATTCGTTTGTCCACTGTTTGTCCATGTTTGTCCACCTGTTATTTTCATTGGTCCACCCTTCAAAAAAAAGTTATACACAAAAAAAAATTGTAACACCCCCAAGTGATTATTTTACATTATTACGAAAAATATAATTAACATAGGGTGGACAAACGAAAATAATGGGTGGACAAACGTGGACACACAGTGGACAAACGAATGCAATAATGATTTTACCAATATTCGCTTTAAGGTGCCAACTTCACAAAGCAGCTCTGTAAAGTTGGAATCTGTAAATGCGAATATTGGTAATATTATTATTACATTCGTTTGTCCACTGTTTGTCCACGTTTGTTCACTCGTTATTTTCATTTGTCCACCCTCCAAAAAAAAGTTATACACAAAAAAAAATTGTAACACCCCCAAGTGATTATTTGATACTATTACGAAAAATATGATAAACATAGGGTGGACAAACGAAAATAATGGGTGGACAAACGTGGACAAACAGTGGACAAACGAATGCAATAATGATATCACCAATATTCGCATTTAGGGGTGCCAACTTCACAGAGCGCTACGCGCGCGATTCTTTTTTTTTTTGAACGACCATATAATTTTCTCTTACAAAATTTACACCAAAGCATAGACCAAACCAAATCGATTAAGCTTTAAATTATAATTACATTTCTTTGCGTCTTATTAAATTCGTCATATTCGGAAAATCTTATTGATTTCCGCAACATTTCCGTCTGCCATATTGAATAAGTCTTTTTTAATTATCATTATTTTTACCATGTTTTTAAAAGAGCGTCCCCGAAAAAATTCTTTGTTACCAAAATTCACCATTTTCGGATTACTTTAACTGCCTCAACGAATAGAGGCTTCAAAAAAACGTCTATACGCCTTTTTTAAGATATGATTCTACATTGTCGTTATAAATGTGGGATATTACTGTGCTAAAATATAAAAAATACGTCTTATCGATTAAGCGTTTTATATCTTACAATCAGCGCGTGTGCCGTCAAAGTGGGGCATAAATAAATTAACGTAATATGATGCAGTTCATACAATGTTCCATATTGAGCCTTTGAGTTTTATCGCTCTACCAGGAGGAGTTAAGGAAAACATAAATGTTGCGATTGAATTGGTAACTCGTGGGAAAACTATTTTCACGTTCTCGGAGAGAAGTGCGCACATTTAGGTCGACACTAGCCATAGAATGTACGTTAACTCTTCATAGTGCAACGCGCGATTTCTTGTAAACAGCTTCGTTTAGTTATACGAACGGAGTTCTGGGAATCACGGTACTAAACATTTTGTCACACGTGTCGAGCCATTGTCGTGGGAAAATCAGGAAGGATATGTGAGAACAGAGAATTCTTATCTGCAATTAATTTACGTCTTGTGCTAACGATGCCTATTTTCTTTTCTCTCGGGATTTCATCTACGAATAGATTCGATGCTTGTTAAGATGAGATAATTTAATGAGATAAATTTTCTGTATTTCTCTCAAGTTATGTTTGTATCGAAAATACAAAGTTAATTTGATATTCTCAGAAAATTCTATTCAGTAGCAAAACATTTGATAAAAATCATTCGATTAAAAAATACTCTATCAAAGATACATATACATTAGTACACATAAGATAAAATCAAATATTATAATTATGACTAATATAGAATTCACACTCGACCGAGATCATAAGGTAGTCTCATTCCAACGTAAAAATACAAATTTGAAGTTTAAATATAATACTAATAAATATATTTAATATTAAACATTTTAAACGTTGCGACAAATAAATGATTATTAAGGAATTTGTAAAATTAACAATAGAGAAAATTTGTAATTTTACAATTTGGATATATTTATAATTTATATAAAACTTTATACGTGATCTATGATATGAAAGAAAAGTTCGATAAGAAAAACCACAGCAGTTATAACTTGATCGTAATTGAAAATGCAGAAAAGCTAGAAATCCAATTAAGATTCCTTGGCGCCACCCAGGGAATACGATTACATTACATAGTTAAAGACATGTATATGCAATATTCTTCGACATTTATATGGCAATTATGTACAAACTCTTGTTTGTAACAAGACATTTATTATATATGCATTGCAAATTACCTTGGTTATAGGAAAATTAAATGATTATGCGATAACATCGAGAACTTATAATAACGCTCAATTGATGGATGTCAGCACAATTATTGCTCTCTCTGCTGAAAATAATTTATGAATAATAGAAACATTTAGAATTGTCGTAATTGCTCTTGCTACGCGTCAAGTTGCATGACATGCAGCTCAGTATTGTCAAATAGAAATAGAATGCTTTGCATTATACATTAAATGCCATCGTATAATTTCTTTATAAATTAATATCAAAATTTATTTGTTATACGCGAAGATATATTTATATAATATATAAAAACACATAATAATATCATATAATATAATTATTTATATTAAATATGGTTTTCTTTTTCAAAAATATTTTATTTGCATTTTTATAAGGTTATTTAATTAGACGTTTCACAAAATTTATTTCCACAAATCTACCACAAACGTTAATTCTAATCGAATCACATTATATTATTATCGTAATTCTATATACATATAATAATGAATTGGTCTCAATTAATTTATTTCCATTTTTTTGTGCAAATTAGGCGTACATGTATATGTATAATCTCTCAGACTTCCGTTTCATTAATCACAATAAAAATTTTATTTCTTTGTTTTAGGCGATCAATTGAGAGGATATCCGTGCTTAAAGTATTTCCTCGTGTATGTCGGATGCGTTATATGAGATAGAGAGGTACTACAGGTAGTATGCGTGCTTGCTAAGTAGAAGTAATAGTGGTGCAAGAATCGAGGTAGCGTTTCCGAGGGATCATGTATCCCTTGGTTCGTTGCGTCACGAACGTGCGTGTTCCGCGTCGAAATAAAAGATGCCCTAAGAAATGCACTCCCGTGGCATTAATTTACAACGATGCGATTGCAAATTGTGACCGTAATCCCGTGGATACGCGCCGACGGGGAAAGCAGACTCGTGCGAGCGGAAAAGTGACTTAAGCGGCTGGCAATTGCTTTAATTGCAGAGTTTTGCCTGTCGGATGATGTACGGTAGTTCGCGATTATTACCGGGCGATTAACTGGCCGCGCCGCCTCGGGCTTCCCATTTTCCGAGATGTGTACATTCCGAACGAATGCACACTGTAATTCTGCAGACGAGATAATCGTGCAAGGAGGAAAGTTCCTCTAATCGCGTGATAATCGTTGATCTTGGATGAAAGGTGGGGAAGATATTTGCTAGCATGTTTTAATGTACAAGTAATATTTATCGTATCAGGAAATGTCCGTGTAATTAATATTTTATATAATTTCTTATTGCACGAATGTATGAAACATTAAACTGCTCGATATTGCTCAGTCACTTAATAATTATCATTTAAGTTGTAACTTCTAATATGTTGATTAGCATTTTGTATTCTATAACATGAAAAACTTTTTAAGAACACGCACACAGGCAAAAAACATTCCTTGATTATATCAATTTTTACACGTGGTTTCATGATATAAAATTAATAATAAGTTCACTCTATCATTCAGAATATAAATTAACTCTTGACGTCGTACTATATGCGATTATGATTACAAATTTATTAACTTATGAAATCTGTAATTGGCATTTTGAACGAACACATTGATTGACCAAATTATAAAAAAAAAACAAGTATTACTAAATAGCAAAAACACACACCTGCATTTAAGTTACCAATAAAATTATTTAAATTGAATTATAATTTTCTATAAAAGAGTATTAGATTTTAATTATTCAATTTTAAAATTATGAATAATTCTGTATTTAATAATTACCACAATTAAAGTGTATACAGCTTTATTTTTCAGTGAAGTTCAATCAACTTTCATTTTGATATAGAAATTAATATTTTATATAAAATTATACATGTCACTAATTGTAAGTGATATTTAAAAATAAATATATATATGTATTAATTAATTATAATATACATTGATGTAACAAATTAGATTTTTAATAGAAAGAGCTTCAATTTAGTTTATCGACGAAAGAAAATATCTTAAGCTTTAAATAGTTTAAATATTCGCTACAAATATAAATTTCTATTTATGTTTATTCTAGTTTATTAGTGGAGTAAACATAAGCCTCACTCTCAAAAAATTATTGGGCGTAATTGTCCCATAAGTCATTGAATACAATGAATCCTTGAATCCAATAAATACTTATATACTTCTTTTGTATACAAGATTATTTATGTTTGATTCCATCTACAGTATTGTCCTATTAAATTGTGTACACTAATTTTTGTAGAAAAGTTTTTGTAACTTTATTTTTATTTTCTTAGTTACGAAGGAAAATGTTTAAGCTTTAATTTAAGTTTTCATTTTGATATGATAATTTTCTATTAAATTATGACTATTCGAAAATATTAAAAATTTTTGCTAAAAATGATTTTTTATTTTTGGGAAAATATGAAGTATTTCTGTTCAAGTATTGTCATTAAAAAGTTTAAAAATATTCTACACTGAATATATTTTATAAAGAATTTCTTTCTGAAGATTGATCTGTTGTGAGATGAAATGAACTTCCAATTCAATTTTTTTTTTGTTAAGTGATGTAGGAGATATTTGAAGTTTATAAAACTAATGCTTTAAAAATTGAAATCATATTGATTGATTCATATATCAAGATACGTATATTTTAAAGAGCATTTGATTTCTACCGCAGATTTTACCCGATATTTTTAATTTTAATTGAATATGTATTCAGCCGCTTTTTTTCTATTACAAAAAATTATATTCTTAACTGCGGTAACGAAAACATAATTTTTAATTTTTAGAATTTAAAAGTTTACAAGTAGCTTTTATAAATTCGGAGTTATTCGTTTCTCTGTTCTTGCATTGTGATGAGGCTGACGGTCGATATTTTATTGCAAGCGAGGAAACTTAGCGAAGAAACTTAAATGCTATTTAATGTCTTTGGTATATTTATGTAGAAAAGGACTAACAAGTAATAACCACAAAACACTGTACCATTTTCAGTATATAAATTAGTTTGCCTATTACAGCCAACTTTTAAGGCTCTCTAGTTAAATTTCTTAATTTATAAACTTTCTGAAATTCGTTTTGTTTTATCACTCTATTTGTTATACAAAACTTTCCAGAGTAGATTAAAGAAATGTAATTTAGAATTGATTGCATTATTATTTGATAAAAGTGTCGAGTTTTTATCCTTCGTATAGTATAGTCAAAGCAAATAAAGTTTAAATGAACGATGTCTAGTAACCTGTGTACGGTTAATTAAGAATAGGCATGTTATAGATTGCGCTACTTCTTGTAATCAAGAATATACTCGACAAAAACAAAGCGTTTATTCGATCACGAATTTCATGGATAAAGCACAGCACGAGTAGATCAAACATTGACGGTAAATTTAGTGAATTTGATAAGAGGAAAAAATACAAAACGAGAACATCGGATTGAAAGAGAAGAGAGGGAGGGGAGGAATTCATGTGTTCTCTGTTAACAATATATATACATACATACATATATTTGTGTGTAATAGGTACATATGTATGTATGCATGTATTTATACTCTAATTCTTTTACTCTAGATGGAGAGAGAGTTAGACATAAATAATTTTTTTTATAATAGAATATTAATGTGACGGTTTAATACTTTACTTTTTGAGAATTGTACACTTAAAAAGAAGTGTTTAATTTTAAGTGTTTAGTTTTAAGATATTAAAATGTTAAAATTAAACACTTTTTTTACAGCGTGCTTATAATTTACAAATTAAAAAATGATTGGAAAGCTTTGCATTTTTAACTTGCTCCACCTGTGAATCAGTACATACATAAGTTATTATTAGGCAAAGTTGACTGATTTTGGATTTTTTTCTTGAGCATGTAATTTGATGTTTATACAATAGATTTATTTGACTGTACTTAATATATGCTTATAATTCTATCAGTTAAACAACATATTCGCATCGTATACAACGACCTCCTCATTGGGTTAATTTTAATATAAAATGAGGTGAAATATGACATAAATAATTTCTCATATTTAAAAGTACAAACCATTTCTTAGAATTGAAAAAAAAAACATAAGTATGCTTCATGTTGTCAGAGAAAACGAGAAAGCTGTACGTGATAAATATATGTGCAAATCGACATAAACGATTTGCTATACGGTAGTATACGTTTAACCGGTAATTTTACTGTAATGAATCTAATTGCTTGGTCGGGATTCAGTAATTAGTTGAACGTGAACGAATACATAAACTTGTATATTTTCTTCTTTCCATAATATTTCATAGATAATCATGACCGCTTGTGAAATACTCTTCACGCATCATTAAACTAAATATATCAGATTATTTATCTAATCGGTTTATTTATAAGTCATTATACAGGGTGTCCCATTTTAATCTATCGGTCGAAATATCTCCTAAAATACGCCAGCTATAAAAAAATGTTTCAAATAAAAATGGAATGGTGTCGAGGGGGACACATTTTAGTCATATTGTTTTTTTTCTAAGTGGAGGCGCTAAAAAGATATGAAGGTCACCTCCACTTTTTTAAATGGAATTATGTAATTTTTTTTAGATAACGTGATTCCTCTAACTATTTTGCATATAAAAGTATTAAGGTAGAGATACCAAAAAACCAATAATTTTCGAGATATTTTACACTTTATTTTGGTACATTTTGACACACAATGTTAAATAACTCGTAAACTGTTGACTTTTTGATTATCGTACCTTAATACTTTTGTGAACAGAATAATGAGATAAATCAAATGGTGTAAAGAAAACACATAGTTGCGTATTTAAAAAATTATCCATTTTGCATACATATTATTTTTAAAGCAACTATGTGTTTTCTTTACACCATTTGATTTATCTCATTATTCTGTTCACAAAAGTATTAAGGTACGATAATCAAAAAGTCAACAGTTTACGAGTTATTTAACATTGTGTGTCAAAATGTACCAAAATAAAGTGTAAAATATCTCGAAAATTATTGGTTTTTTGGTATCTCTACCTTAATACTTTTATATGCAAAATAATTAGAGGAATCACGTTATCTAAAAAAAATTACATAATTCCATTTAAAAAAGTGGAGGTGACCTTCATATCTTTTTAGCGCCTCCACTTAGAAAAAAAACAATATGACTAAAATGTGTCCCCCTCGACACCATTCCATTTTTATTTGAAACATTTTTTTATAGCTGGCGTATTTTAGGAGATATTTCGACCGATAGATTAAAATGGGACACCCTGTATATTGCTGTTATACAATTTATTAATTATTACATTCATCAGAAATATTTAAACATTTTTTTAGATTTTTTACTTCACAGTATCATAAAGCTTTTCTTGTACGATGAGCACGTCGTGTACATTTTATCTTTTTCATTTTTGTTTCAAGGAATTTTTCTTATTTATTTTTTTAGTAACGCAGATTGCTACGCGTATTTCTCTGATTATTGAGACGTAAAATTTTCATTACGCAAATACTAAATTCACTTTTACGATAAGAAAGTTGGCAGCACAGTTCTCGCATCGTCTCTATACTTAAACTGCGCGAAGTTCTAACCGCGAACCTCTGCATTAACTAAAGTGCACAAGCCGTCGCCAATGCTGACATGACGTTAAAGTCTACAGCGTGTTATTTCTCGTTCGAAACCTGTCGAGACTCGATCCTTTCTCGGATTTGCGATTTAATTTATATTGACCGTTTCTATGAACATTTTATCCAGGATTATTACGATAATTGGTATGGAAGATTCCTAGTATTTACGATACTGCGGGCAATCAGTGTCCGGCAATATTTTGCAGTTTAACGTTAAATTCAGAGAAATATTTTTTTTTCTTTTATCATCTACCGCAACACACGCGTATTTATGCAAATTATACGAGTATCAGTCAAGGCTATGCAATCATCTAATTATCTCAAGTGTTGCTGTCAGGTTCCATAATTGAACAGAAAAAAAAAAAGATTCTTATAAGTATTACTGAATTTATAAAATGATGGATAATACGTTTCAAAGGAAATCGAGAGACGACTTTTGATATCTGAGAATGTAATTTTGCAGTCGTCAGTATGGCATGTGTGTCTCGAAATTGTCTGCGTAATGAAAACATACGTATCATATTATATTCAATCATGTTATGCTTGATCATTATTACGTAACGACAAGTATCCTATTAAAGGGGATCTATTATACGCCGAAACTGACTTCCTCTACGAACAATAAATACAAATTTATTTGGGCAATTTTAAATCATCACCTATCATATCGATCTTTTTTTTTACTAATTTATTTGTTGTATTTTAGTTGTTCGGATCTCGTGTATAAATAAATTGCAGCTTTGCTAAATGCTGGATAAAATTGATTGACGCTGTAAAAACAGACGTGACGAACAGAGATGATGTCTAAATAACTATTGAATTTTTTTGCGAATAATCTTGCAAACTACACGTATTGGAGATATAAATCAGCATTAATATTTTATATCGTTAGACGCATTTATAAAACGCGTTTACATCCATACGAGATATACAAACGAGAATTTTTTTCTTAGATTATATGAATTTCAAAATAAAAAGGGATTTATAATATTTAGCGTAAAATAGAATTCCAGAACAGAATAAGTGACAAAATAGACGTAATAAATATAGCGATATATGTTTATTTATAACGTCTAAAATTAGAGATAGGTGACATAAATATTTTAATAATTGAAATAAAAATATATTCTAAGCATAAGTTGTTTTCCACTTCACCTTTCGATAAATTTCAGCTTACTGTTGCTCTCTCTTTTATCTATTAGATAAGTGACTACACAGTTTATCCAAACATGGAACACAACCTGAGATAATTTATATATATATATATATAGCTTTCTAAAGTAATTTACATATTTCAGTAGCATATATATTTTTAATGATGCATACAAAGATACATGAACCTGCTCTTTCATAATGTATTTGTGAACATTTGGCTTTTAAATGATTGAGACCTGAACTTGTTTTAATTCCATTGTAAACATGTAGTGCATTGATGTCAAAGAAACAATGGTAATCAAATCACTAATTAAAAATAACATTTTGTTAAAAATAACATAATGTAATATCAAAATGTAAATCAATACATCTCGTAGTTTCAAAATTCAAAGTAAATAATCGTTCACATTAATTCATTCAGTAAATAAAATAAATTTGAGTTAAATTTAATACATTTTCTTAAGTTAAATTTTGTTTACCTTTACTTTTTAAATTAAATTATCTGTATATTGATTAGAGCAGTAGAGACTTATGGAAACGATTAAAAATAATTCCAATTAAATATAATTCGACATTGACATGAATTTAACAGTGTATCAAACGCGCTGAGAAATGCGTGTTTAATATACTTCACCAAAGGCATCTCAGGTGAAATCGGCGCTGTCTCCTCACGGTAAACCCGCTTCACTCATGCCATATTCATACGTTAATGTCGACACGAATGATGGGAAGGCAGAAGAGACCTTTCGCGGTGTACCCGTATACATAGGACACGACTTAAAGAGCGTCGCGTGGGCCGATAAAGTCGACGCCGCCAAGCTGTCTGGCATTCTCCGCGATTCTTCGTTTCTCGTTTCGTCATTTTCTTGCGAGGAGCTTCTTCTTTCTCCCCACGCGAACTTGCCTGACCTTATCCTTCGTTCTTTACCATCATCCTTCACGCTTTATGTCATCTTCTCACATGTGCGACGTGTACGGACGTCATTCTGCGCGATCTTCGCTAGATATTACCTCTTCTTCTCGTCATTAATTCCGCGTGATTATCCATTACGTTACCGTCAAGGATGGAATATTTGCTGACAATGAATTGCACGGACTTTCCTCTGTAAATCCTTCAGTGTAAGATCTATTCGTGATTATGAGACGGTAAACCACTCGTCACTTTATTAAGATTCGTTAGATATTATACTTTTGAATACAAAAAATATTTCTTTTTTAATTATCGAAGAAAACCTAGTTAAAACATTTATTGCAGTCTTGATAAAGTAAGTGTTACAATCATATAAAATATAGTAAAATTTATAATTGGATTTTCCAAAATTATGATACTATTTGTCTTCATGATTATACTGACGTATACGTGCATGCGAGAGAAATGGAGCTTTAAAATTCTGACGTTTTCTTAATTAAATCCACCGTGAAAGGTGTATTATTATAAAATGAAAATGATATATGAAGATGCATTCACATCTCTTTGCTTTTTCAAAAAAAAAAGACGACAAATCCTAGAGCTATGAATTCTGTGGAGTAATCTGTCATTTATAATGAAATATAAATTGAGACGGCGATTTATTAATAATATCCATTTAAAACTTAATAAAAGATTTTCAAATTTTAATAAAAACATCACAAATGGATTGTGGAAAGAAATCACGAGTACGTGTCTATTCTCATTTTCTACGCGAAAATTCAAAAACTTTCGAAATTATCATTCACTTTATGGACAAACGCGCAGCAAATCATCCAGCTGTTAAATCTGCTGATAAAAACGTTACAAGGAAGAGAGATATAGATAGTTCTCCTCTTGTTCTCGCATTCCGTAATTTCTGATTTATCTTCCTTACAGTCTTTGATATCTGTTGTGAGAAGGAACCACCTCTCGTTCTCTCCACTCCCTCTTTCTTTTATCTCGCGAACGGAGCACGTTCATTTAATCGGAGTCCTCGAGTTTCCGCTCTCGCGATACGATCTCGATCTCTCTCGTGGCTGTCGAGACGCGCTATGCTCTCCTCGGGAGATCTCTCCCTCGAAATCTCCGGTCTCTCAGCCGAACAATAACCGCCTACACGTCGCCGTGGTGTCATGCGTACGGTGCCCTCGTCGTTCCTCATTTTCACGCTCCGCGGACGTTCGTCGGGCTCGGCTTCGACGCCCTTTTCATCCTCCGTCCGCATTCCGCCCTTCGTCATCATTCTCAACCTCGGTCTCTTGTTGTATCGACGAAGAAACCTGTCGTTAACAGCACCGGCTGCCATCGTCTTGACGCTAATATCTTTAAGATTATTAGACGATGGTTGACATCTCTCTTTTCGTTTATTGGTAAATATAATTTGTTGAACATTTGTAACGTTTTTGATAATGAAACAAAGTACGAAATAAAATAGGATTTCTATTTGTCATAGAAAATTAGTTATCTAATGAATTTACGAAACTGCGTGCGTGGTTAAGAAAACAAAATCTCAAAAATGGAGAATATAAATTCGTTAACCAAATAATTTTTGTGTGTTTCACGATAACTTGTGTTTGTTAATTCACTGTAGAAATTATCTGTGCAAAACTTTGTCCTCCAAAAATTAATAAATATAAATATTGAACTACAAACTCTCTATGGTTGAAAAGATATGTATCAAATCGTTAGAAATAATTTGTGTTGCATTAATATATTGATCGATATGTTGGCTATTTTATAGATGTAATGTCTTTATTAGCAGGCATTACATTTATAAAATGTAATCTATCGATATTGGTCAATTTTACAAATGTAATGCCTGCTGGAAAAGGCATTACTACATTTATAAAATAATTTGATATATTTTCACCAATATGTTAATGCAACTTGCGATGCAACTCCATCTGGATTCTGTGTAAAAATTAGGGTATGAATGTATACGCGCGTGTTTGTGTATTATGTTATTGTAATAGAGGATCCCCACTTTTCTTTCTCATATTTATTCTACATTTTGTTTTTTTATCCAATTCACATTCTAGTCACATTCTAGATTAAAAAGTAGTAAACATAAATTTTTGAGAGCAATTGTATTTTTCGTTTTAAAATTTTTGTTTCCAGCTAATATAAAAGACTCAAGCATTGCTTGAATAGAACGAATGAAAATTTTGGACGATATTCTTATTGCATTTTATCATTAAAATTAATGTTATAAAATATTATAATATTTTTTTTTATTATCGAATTTATATAGAATGAAATATTTACGATTGTAAAATGTTTCTTATACACATATTATCCGGAAAATTGTGTACAATAAATAGAGGTGCAAAGTGACGATACATAAATCACGTCTAGTGTGTTGAGTAATTAGTCGACTAATATGTGTGGTATCAAAGCAGGTGCAGGAAATAGCCATCACACGATCTATGTCTATATAGAAGTACATGGATGAACAATGCGAAACAGGAAACGTTCCTTGCGTTAAATTTGCTCGATCCGGTGTGCCCATTTCGACTATCAAATACATTTTGCACTACCATGTTTCTTAATTTACATGATTATCTGTGTAAACGTATAAATATATACATAAACATGTATAAATTATTGAGTTTCTGTTGTCGCAATATATTAATTATATGAAACTATTTTTAAGCCTATAGAGAAATGTCATTCTATCATCTAAATGCATTTTAAAGGTATTTTGAATAAAATCCGACAGGCTAAAAACGAGCGAAATAATAAATAAAATATTAGCATACATTTTATACATAATAAATATAAAATAACATACAATTTTTTTTGTAACTTTTCAGTTATATCTTATAAAATATCTTATATCTTGAAAATCTTACTTTTTAGATATTGTAAAAACTTATATCAAATATAATTATATCAAATTATATTAAACAAAATAATTATTAATAATGAATAATAAATAATTTTACGTTCTTTGTATATTACAATTTTTATTTGTATTGTAAGTTATACATTATAAAAGTCATAACAATACTATTATTATAATAGTTGATTATGGTTTTTATTTTTTTTTCTTATTTTCTATTTTGGCAAAAGTTTAAAAATGTTTTAATCGACGATACTTGGTATCATTAATAGTTAAAAAGTTTCAAAATTTTTATATTTAGCTTTGTAGTATCTGGAAACAGTAGTAACGGGGTTAGGTTTCCAAGTCCGCAAGGTGCAATTCAAGAATGACAAACGGATGCAACACGTGATATGAGCATACATGTGGGTACACATATACGCATACTCACGCGTTGCGTAAAGTCAAAAGACCTATGCACGCGTGCACTCGTTATCTGATTGTGCTAAATTCAGCGCGCGTTTGTTCCTGCTACTCTGTCCAGGAAGTGACGTCAGGTACTGCATAGTGTACGGGTAGCAAATGCATGATTAGGATTTACGTGTGATTGCGTGAGGACCGTCAATACAAAAGAATACAAAATAGAACTTTTGTTAAAATTTTGAATCTCTTGAAAAATACCTATCTGCGTTGCTCTTGCGTTTTTTGTCGCTCGCGTTCTCGGTGCCGTCCGCCTATCTGCTCGACTAGAAACGAAGTGGCTATCAATTAGCACTAATTAATGCAGGATCAGAGGCTTGCGATCGAGTAGTCTGGGCCGAACATGACATTGCTTCCTGACATCTTTCCAGCCGCCTCTTAACTATCGTGCGCGCATATACTTGGTGCTAATTAGCATAATAATCTACGTCATGTCAATCGTAATGCGGACACAATATGACGATTAATGCGATTAAATAAATAACATATTATTTCTATGGATAACTATAAAATTATTTAAATACTGTCAATTATAAAATTTTTTCTTACTTTAGTTTTTATTTTATTTTTTTTTGTTTCTGCTCTTTTAAATTACGACCATGGCCATATATTACATTGAAAACATTACATGTGTTAAATCGTAAAAAAAATAATGCTATTTTTATGTGTGCAGCATTGCCGATGTTTTTATAAACGTATATACTCCCACGAAAGTTATAAAAAATGAGTTCAAGGATTACGAGCTTATATGAATGTCTTGAAACGTGGGTATTTCTTACGAAATATAAGTATTCGACAAAAAAAAGATGGAAGTTGTTAAACAGTTGTCTGTATCAAATTACATTTATTTCTACTTTATTATTAAACGACATTAGATTTAAATTTAGTTATAGATTAAAAGATTAACATCTTATAACGATCCAGTATCTATATTTAATTTAACATATTTTTTTTATATTATGAAAAGATGGATAACTGAAGCATGTACCTAAATTTTTAAATTTATATATTTTTAAAGATAGAAACTTTAATACACGTTTCAAGCAACACTTTTTACCGTTTTACGATTATTACATATTTCATTATTATATATTTTATATTAACATATTTCAAGAAGACATCGCAAATATCGACATTTCGCATATCACGTACAGCTACAACATGCATTCCTTGTGTGATCTATTTACAAAAATAATATTAACCGTTGATTTTACATTATATTACAATATTTGCAGTATTTACGTGAAATTTTAAGACAGCATATGAAATATTAAAAAATAAATGCTTTGTTTAATTGTTCAAATTGTATATGTATAGATAGAGTGCCAATAGAAAAAGTATCGTTACGTAGATTCTAATGTGTAAACTGTGTGGTTAGCAGTTCCAAAAATATAGATTTCGATTTCTGACTCACAAGGGCACGCAGCTAACTGTCGCATTCTAATTTTAAAAAGCTTTGGATATATTATAATAAAATATCAAAACTAAAAATACGAAACACGTATTTTTTTAATAAATGCAGGTTAAGAAGTTAAAGAAGTCCTTTGAAAAAAAATTAGTTTATTTTTCTTTTAGAGTAAATATCATCTAAACCATCGAAGAGATACAAAAAAAGTTTTAAATAAAAGTTGAATAGTTTTAAAAGTAGTTTATAATACTAATAAAAAAATTTTTTAAGGATAAATATTTATAAAAAGTTAAAAATTTTTTTAATTATTGTTATAACAAATTATTACTTTATAATTAATCAACTTTTACTTAAAACATTCTTAATATCTTTTACGATTTATAGCCATTTTTACCAATACTTTTTAACTTTAATTTTGGTTTAATTAACTTCTTATCTTTATCTAAAAGAATTAAAAAAAGTAAAGTTAAATCAAGATTAAAGTTAATTTATAACATATTATTATCACATATTAATAGAAACGAGCATTAGACGATATTCACTCAAAAAGAAAACCTATTTCTTTCACCTTTTTACCTCCGTACTTGTAAAAATACGTGTCTCTTACTTTTATGACGATATTTACTATTGTAACATATCTAAAGCTTATTAAAATCAAAGGGAGAGAGTTTTGGATGTGGTCACTTTTGTCACTCATTTTTTGATATTTACTTAGCTACATTGTAATCTTACATTTCTATTTATATTTATTTTAATTTATTGGTGGGGCCAAAAACCCCACACTTCCAAAAATTGTTGTAGGTTAAAGAAAAATGAGTCTAATATAATTTTATAATACATTATTTACAACTCTTAAATTATAATTATATTATGTTATATTAATATAATTAATATAACATAATTATCATTATTATATATATATATATATACATTATAAAACTATGACTAGATTAAAGTAATAACATATACTTCTGTTTCAATTATAACCAATTGTTTGAATTTTGTGTACGAGAAATTATTTATATCGTACTCCATCTAGAATATGAAAGTTCACGTAAAAGAATGTATACATATATTCAAAACTCACGTATTCTCGGTTACATTAATCGTGGCCGTGTACCAATATACACTGGCCATATTATGAAAATAATATAATACGTATAAACTATAAATTTTCATTACCAACGGTATATTAGAATGTCTTTGGATATATCCTTCTTGATAATATTTTAATAATTAAATATTTGAAATAATTTGTATAGGGGAGACTGGGGTCAGTTGTAACAATTTTTAGAAAAATACATATATTTTTTTATTTATCATGTATATGTTTATTTCTTTTAATGCACATGATGCAACAACTCTTTAGCTTTATACTACTATTGACAAAAAGGTGTAATTTTAAGATGTTCATGTAAATAAATGTAAAAAAATAAAGAAGTCCAAA